>NC_089581.1:147743401-147885251 GCF_019320115.1 Miscanthus floridulus | reverse complement strand
GAAAAATATTTCTATTACTCTAACGCACAAAGGACTTGCAACCTATATTCCAAACTTACTCTAGCATGGCAATTCTATGAATGTAAGAACAAGTATTGAATTGCTCAAAGTAAATGCTCAAAGTAAATGGAGAGAGAGGAACACGGTGATGTTTTATTGAGGTATCGGAGAGTCGCCACTCCCCACTAGTCCTCATTGGAGCACCCGCGCAAGGGTGTAGCTCCCCCTTGATCCGCGCAAGGATCAAGTGCTCTCTATGGGTTGATTCTTCGACACTCCGTCGCGGCGAATCACCCAAAGCCGCTCACAACTTGAGTTGGATCACCCACAAGCTCTGCCGGGTGATCACCAAGCTCCCAATCACCACCAAGCTGTCTAGGTGATGGCGATCACTAAGAGTAACAAGCATGAACTCTCACTTGACCACACGAAGCCTAATGAGAAGATGGATGCACACTTGGCTACTCTTGATTCACTAATAAGGCTACTCTCTTGGATTCTCAAATCTCAATCACCTCACTAGGACCTTGCTCTTCTTGGCACTCACAAACGTGTTTCTCAGCTGTTGGAATGAGCAAAAGTGACTCCACACACGAGTGGACCTTCTATTTATAAGGTAGCCTGAAAAACGAACCGTTATGAGCTTCTACGGGGTGACCGGATGCTCCGGTCGTATTGATCGGATGCTCTGGTCAGTTCAACCCGCGAACGAGCGAAAATGTGTTGACCGGACGCTAAACCCTCAGGGTCAGGTCAGTACTGACCGGACGTGTCCGATCGTAGATTCCCTTCTCTAGAACCTTACTAGAGTCGACCGAATGCTGCTTCTCAGCGTTCGGTCACATGACCTTTCTAGCGTCCAGTCGCACCGAACATAGACTGCTGGTCAAATGAACTGACCAGACCCTGCGACCAGCGTTCGGTCGCTCTGGAGCCAGCGTCCGGTCAGCATTTGACCCTCCATTCACTTCCAACTCTCAATTATATGTGAATGAAGTTTGCTCCAAAGGATCTTAGGCATTCATAGGAGCTACCTAGAGCTAGTTTTAACAAGTGTGCACCACACCTAACTCACTAGACTCACCTAGGTCAAGCTACCCGTCCATACCCCCCTTAATAGTACGGCCAAAGGAAAAACAAAGTCCTAAACTACTCTAAGTGTCACTTCAACTTCAATCGACACTTAGAACTAGTCATCCTTAACCTTGTCGTCCATCTTTTGAAAACCGAAACGATTTCCATCGTAGGGGCATGACAACCTTGATTGCCCAATTGATCTCCATTACCATGACCTAACTTACTTGTCTCTACAAAACACACGTTAGTCATAGTAATCTTGTATTATCATTAATCACCGAAACCCAACTAGGGGCCTAGATGCTTTCAGTCATCACCTATCATCTATAAAAATCTCAGCTTAAAATGAGATGTTTGCCACATCACCTATAATTATTATATATGTTTTATTATATAATTAAAAGATGGGGTTTGGCTACAAGATGCTCATATATAATCCATGTGATGCTTTGGTTACTAGATGTTTGGGTTAACTATTGCTTGAAAGGGTTGAGCTTTGATATGTCATATATGTATGCTCTTATGTTAATATAATAAATCATGATTATATTGCTTATGTGAGTTTTAATCTTTACTTTAGCCCTCATTTGAATATGTGTTAATATGTTTTTCATGTTATCTATAACTGAGATTAAATAACTATGCTAATAGTAGTTTGTGAGCGAGGTAAGTAGTTGTACATGTATGATCTTGCTAATGAACCAAGTGGAGAACTTGGTTACACATGTGTGCTGAAATGGCTGTATGTGTAGTTGTTGTTGTAGTGATAATTTCTTGATGCAAATGATGTTTTATGTGAATATAATGAATACAAAAGTTGTAGATAACTTCTATATCTTAGTTTTCCTAAAATTTTAAGGTTTTAGGCTTGCTGGTTTAGCAGTTATAGATTTTACAGTGCATATGCTCTGTATAGATCTAAAATATTACATTGTTTGACTTAGATAAGCTTTGAATCACCTTTTGATAACAGATAAATAGTTGTAGTACTTTTCATAGGCTTTCTAAAATGTTAAATAACACATCTTTTGGAGGTCTATAACTCCAGATATGGCTGTCTAAAGTTCAACATCTGAATCTGTCCAAGTCTGAACAGATTTGCTTCCTGGTGTTGTTTAGTCTTGTTAACTGTTGAATCATCCTGAGATGATAATAATAAAGTTATAGATAACTGAATAATCCTTCTAAAAAGTGAAGGTTTGTGTTTGTTGGATATCCATAACTCCAGATATGTATATCTAAAGTTGATGTCAGTTTTCTGTCCTTATTTGTGTAGATCTGTTTTATAGTATGTTTTGACCTTGTTAGCTTTCAAATCAGCTCTGGGTGTTAATAATAAACTTGTAGGTAATTTCTTTAGCTTTTTAGAAAGTCTGCGATCATCCTTGTTGGATAATTATATCTCTAGTTATGACTAAAACAAGTGCCTACTGTGCTGCTGTCTAGATTATGTGCTTGTTCTTGAGTTGATTGCTTTAACTTGCTCTTGTGTTGGTTGAACATGTTTAGTTAATTCTTGATTGATAAATGATTGAAATAGCTGAACTTAAGTTAACTTGTTTGTCATGCTTGATATACTTGCTATCTCTCTATAATAGATTGTGTGATGTTTAGTTAAACAACTATAGGTGCTTATGTCTTTTTGGTGTAACTTTGTGCTTATCTTGAATGCTTTTATATGATGCATCTCATGTTGCCATTCATCGCATTCATGCACTTGTATTGCTATATCTCATCTAGGTACGCTAGATGAACTACGTGAAGGACAGAAGGATGTGATGTTGGAGTCAAACCCGAAGATGTTTGGTGGATCTAACCTGAAGATGAAAGGACTAAGCAAGTGCTAAGATGGGAGATGATCACCAAGCGAGTGTCATCTAACAAACACTGACCTAGTGTTGGATCCTAGGTAAGCCCTGGAGTATTCTAAGCCTACTACTCTCTATTTTTATAAATGCACTCGAGTCTATCTTTTATGTACTGCACATTAAGTTATAGGAATTGGATGAAACTGTTGCTGCATGACTTACCTTGTCCACCAGATATACATACCTAAACCCTTACTAGTATGTGTTGGTCGATTTATGCTTAGCCATGCCTAGACCGGTAGAAGCCGGGTGATTTCCTGTCATCTGCGAGATATAGGTGGATACTCGATCACGGTTGGCTATATTTGCTATCATTGAAAATAATCATGTGATGATTGTATAAATGGAGACCGGGTGGGATCCTATATGCAAATGGTGATGATTGGTTATATTGATCTCATCTGTGTCGTTTAAGGATCGTATCATTGTTGGACCTTCTGTCGAGATTGAACACAACTTTTCACTTAGCTGGCTGGATAAGTCGTTCCGACCATGAAGCCGAGTAGCTCAATTCGGGCTAGAAATTTGAGATGTATGACACGCACACTGGAGGGGAGGATGTATGTGCGGGGACACGGATAGGACCTTGGGCAGACCGTTGTCTGAACATCTCGGCTTCTAGTTGGTCCCTGAGTGTGCAGCTCAGTTCAAACTCACGACTGTTTTCAAATTGTACCAAAGGTGACCTAAGACTGTCTTCGCGTGGTATGCCTGGGTTTGTGTTATGGATTTCTGCCTAGCTGATTGCAATCGATTCGAATCGTCGTCTCTCTCGGATAATAAGAAACTCGACTAGCTTTAGCATCGTAGTAATACTTGATGGAAGATGATGGTTATGCTGATTATTATGATAAACTAGATATGGTTATTATTGTGATGCTTATAAATGATAATCAAGTGATTGCTATAGAATATGTGCAAATATAGCTATAATAAGCTTCGCTAAATTTGATGCTAAAATATTGGCTAAAATATTAAAAGTAAGAATTTATGATAGTAATGCTCTTTTGCAAAGTTATGCTATCCAACCAACCCCACCAAATAAGCCTTACATATTCTTGAGACTCTTTTTATTTCTCTCGTATCGGGTAAGTCTAGCTGAATACATTCTCGTACTCAGGGTTTTATCCCACCATATTGTAGGTGAAGTTCTCGTCCTACTAAGGATGGCAGCTAAGTGCTGGTGGGCTCGATGACTCTGTATTTATTTCTCATCTACATGCTTTTGGTTGGAGGATGTCATTTAAGCTAGCAGTGTATTTTAACTTATGTTATTATAATTAAGTCAAAGCTATGTTGTTTCTTCTAATCAGATTTGAACTCAGTGTGTATTATTTATTTATGAACTCAATTGTAATATTATTTTTGCTGCAAACTCCATGTATATGATGTGTATTTACTTAATCTATTACGGTCTTGGTTGTGACGTGGATTTACCGAGGTTCTTCGTGACACTTGGCGGAGTACCGGGTTTCAATAACTAAAAGTGTGTGCGTGCCAACTTGTTATCGGAGATGGCCGTACTTGATCTTGTATGAATTGGACGGTTCTGTCACAGCTAGCATCGGAGCAAGGTTAAACATAATACTATCATATCCATGGCTTTAGAAACAAAGTTTTGGTTTTGAAAACTCTATTTTCAACTAAAAACCTAGCTACAGGTAAGTTTGTCAAATCTGATTTTTCAAATGTATGCTAGCGACAACCTCCAGTTAAGCCCAATTAAGAATCTTTAGGTGGCAATAAGTAAACTAACACTAACTATGGGGGTTTACTTTCTTGCATATTTTATTTCGTCGTCTATACGACGCGCTATGAGGTTTGTGACTATTGTTAGTTTGTATTAGTGCCTCTACAGGAATATTGCAACTTAAGACCCTATGGATTGATGAATGTTGAATTGATGGAATCAATGCATGTGTACCTTTCCATGTTTGAATTTGTATGTGAATTCAAATGTATATTACGTTTTCATTTCTATGATGTGGCATGTTGCATTTCTTCCCTACAAATCTGATCTCCTAGGGAAATTGCTTTTGCATGTGAATATATTGTTCCCTAAAAAAATCACCCCTAGGGAAATCACCTTTACATGCTGGACTTTGTAGTGGCATGTCAGCAGAGGTCCCTAGGGGTAACAAAACCCTAGGGAAATAGTTTTTTTTTGAGCTATTGCATTCTTGCCCCTATTTTGAACCCCAATTATGATTTTACCACCATTTTCTTTCACTTTGTGTTTTTACCCCTGCTTTTCCAAAATGAAGGTTCAGTTTACCCCTACTCCGTGAACAGTAGGTAACGGTGTTAAAAAAGTTGAAAGATGACAAGTTTGCCCTTCCGAATATCGCGTTTTTGCCCCTATTTCAAATCCCAATTGTGCTTTTACCCCCACTTTCTTCCACTTTGTGTTTTTACCCCTACTTTTCCAAAACGAAGGCTCCGTTTATCCCAATTCTTAACTCAGTTATCTACATCCGGATCAAAGCAATTAAAAATTAACAAAAGCCCTGTGAAAAGATAAACTTACCCCTTATCTCTCGGTCGTCTCTCTTAGGGTCGTCCCTCTCAACGCTATCAGGCAGCGGGTGGCTGGGTGCGGCGGCGGTGGCGGCGGAAGGACAACGTCGGGCCATCGGGCAGGCGCGGCGAGCGGGCGCGTGCGGACAGGTGGAGGAAGCGGCGTGGGCGTGCGCGGCTTAGCCTGACGTGGGCGCGCAGCCAGGCACGCAGCTCTGCTTGGCGCGGGCGCGCACGGCTTGGTCGGCATCGCGAGCAAACGTCTCATGAAAGCAGCCGACCATGGAGCCAAAGACCCGCCTCTCTCTCTCAACTCTAGCGGATGGCTGGGTGCGGCGGCGGCGGAAGGCCAACAGTGGGCCCGTCGGGCGGTGTGAGGCGAGTGGGCGTGTGTGGCCAGGCAATGGAGCCTAAGAGTTGAGAGAGAGGCGGGTTTTTGGGTCTATGGTCAGCTGCTTTCACGAGACGCACGCTCGCGACGCCGACCAAGCCGCGCGCGCCCGCACCAAGCAGAGCCGCGTGCCTGGCTGCGCTCCCACATTAGGCTAAGCCGCGCGCGCCCACGCAGCTTCCTCTGCCTGGCCGCACGCGCCCGCTCGACGGCTCGACGCTGTCCTTCCGCCGCCACCGCCGCTGTACCCAGCCGCCCGCTGTCTGCTAGCGTTGAGAGGGACGACCCTAAGAGAGACGACCGAGAGATAAGGGGTAAGTTTGTCTTTTTACAGGGCTTTTGTTAATTTTTAATTGCTTTGATCCGGATGTAGATAACTGAGTTAAGAATTGGGGTAAACGGTGCCTTCGTTTTGAAAAAGTAGGGGTAAAAACACAAAGTAGAAGAAAGTGGGGGTAAAATCACAATTGGGGTTTGAAATAGGGGCAAAAACACAATATTCGGAAGGGCAAACATGTCATCTTTCAACTTTTTTAACACCGTTACCTGCTGTTCACGGAATAGGGATAAACTGAACCTTCGTTTTGAAAAAGCAGAGGTAAAAACACAAAGTGAAAGAAAAATAAGGGTAAAATCACAATTAGGATTTAAAATAGGAGCAAGAATACAATAGCCCTTTTTTTTTAGCAAAACCTTAGAGCATTTGGTCCTTTCTCGTGAAAATGCTCCCTTTGAACATATCCCCCGAAACAAGAGTACTTAGGCCTTTGCGAGGGTTTTCGTCCCTAGGAAAACTGTGTCCATTCTAGTAGTGCGGAAAGGTCCGGTTGCGTGCGTGCCCGGGTGCTCCATTTGAATCAAAATGTTTACGAAGGTGCCTGGGCATTCCACGTTTGGATCACCGGGCCATCGGTGGATCGCCACTTGACGTGGACCGGCGCCGGCCTCAGGCGTACCGACCAAAACAGATTAATTAGTCGATCGGGGGAAACAGTGACCTCCATCACTTAATTAACCCGCAAAATTCCACCGGCGATTTTCCATTGTGGCTGCAATTGAACTTTTCTGAGCTGACAGTAGCGGGGCGTGCTGCATGTCGTGAGTTTGTCTTCGGTCGCCATCGCCGGGGGTTCCAGCCGTCCGGGAGACCAGGACAGCGACACGATGGAGCGTCGGTGGCGCCGGGCGTCTAAGAACGGGGTTGACACTTCGACGTCGGTTATCGAATCGGCGCCTGTGGCTGTACACGTATGGTGAGATATGGGGATTCGTACATGCAGGCGTGCGCCGTTGCTTGCCATTTCACGAGCAATCGCGAGCGGCATGGACGCATTGGACGCGGCCAGGCACGTGCATGCAGGAGCGAGCACGTGACGCACCAGATGGTTGGCCACGCATTTGTCTCGTCATGTAAACCGGACGGTGCGCGCCGATGATAAGCGATTTTCAAGGTCCACGAATCCATGGACCTAGGCTCAGAAGCTGTAGTACGTCGACCGAAACGTCTCACAACCTCTCGGCGAAATATGGCTCACCGAAACGTGGCATGAAAGATACAGAGGCTCACATCGGTTGCTGAAGCATGAAAGACACTGCGCGACAAATGCGAGAGAGCCTTAAGACGTGGCCGTCTGCTGTCCTCTGTTGAATCCGGAGCCGCGTCTCGCACTGGGCCATCCACTAAACGCGGCCCAACTACCACGCCACGGCGCACTGGCTGCAAGTCGGGCTCTCCACCCTTCACGCGCGCTTTGCCCGCTACGACGCCTCGTCTCTCCACCAACCAGACCAACCTCCGGCCACGGGCTCTGGTCACGGCGGCGAGCGGCCCCAGCTCCGATGGCGCCAACGGTTGAGATCAGCCACCTCTCCTTCACCTACCCGGGCATCGACGGCCGCCCGCCACCCGGAGCGCCGCCGCTCATCGAGGACGTCTGCTTCTCCCTCGACGCCGGCCAACGATGCCTCCTCCTCGGCTCCAACGGCGCAGGTACCCCCTACTACCCGCGTTTCCACCTTCTTCTTCGTTTCTCTCGGCTGTTCTGGTGTTGTCTGTTGATTGAGCGCGGCGGCGGCGGCTTCGGTTTCCATGTGGTAGGCAAGACGACGATACTGAAGATACTAGGCGGGAAGCACATGGTGGATCGAGCATGGTGCGGGTCCTGGGAAGGTCCGCCTTCCACGACACGGCGCTCACCTCCTCCGGCGACCTCTGCTATCTCGGCGGTGAGGTGAGATAGCGATTTGAGAGTCCCTTTGTTCGGTCTTGGAAATGTAATGAGCATGCCCAATTTCGCCGTCGGATGTTCCTGTCGAATCTAATCTGTGTTAATTGTGGTGCAGTGGAGACGCGACGTGGCCTTTGCTGGCTACCAGGTGAACATTCAGATGGATATATCGGCAGAGAAGATGATTTTTGGTGTTGCTGGTGTTGATCCAAAGAGGAGAGATGAGCTTATCAAGGCAGGTTTAACTCTCAAAACCTGTAAAACTTTCATGGATATGTGCCCATTCTTTTCATGGAGCAGTGTGCTTGTCAGTTTTCAGATACAAGTTTTTAGTAATTGTTAACACAGTTTTATGACAGTACATATTAATTCTAGTTATTGATCATCTCATTCTCCAATGGATTATATGTCTATGCAGTCTAAAATGTTTAGTATTTACAATGGTGATTTGCTGTGAGATTCAAATTCTGTTATTTTGGATGTAGTGCTTCCACAAATGTTTCCCCGTAATCGGGAATCCCTTGTTTCTCGGGTGAGAGTATGGTTACATTTTTTTCACTGGGCGTTACCAACCTGCAAACAATATTTTTAGGGTCTCTTTGGATGGTCTAAAAGAGAAGGGCTAATTGGGGTGTCTGGCTAGAATTTAGAAGCAGGAAGGATTGGGCATAATGCGTAGATGCTGTGTTATGACCGGTACGGTCTACAGGCGCAGGCACCGTGGCTAGGAGCCTGACTGAGTTGGTGTGCGGTCGTCATGGGCCTGGACTGCACGATTCGGTCCAATCAGTTATCAAGTCCTAGAATCTAGGATACCTATCTCTCGAGTTTGTTACTTGATTAAGTTAGAGTTGAATCGGTTGAAGATTTGCTTATATAAGTATTGAACAATTACGATTGAATGGATTGGCCTGGGATTGAGATACTCTTATCTCCCTTGGGCACCCAGCCCTTGCCTACTGCTACTCGTCATTTGCTTTTCACGTAGACCTAGCTCCGGCGCCGAGCACGGCGCCGCAGGTTCGTCGCCGCGCTTTCAAGCCTCGTCCACCTGTTCACCACCGCTACAACCTTAGGATCCTGAGCTCCAACAATCTGGTATCAGAGACCATGGCCTCCTCTGGTGCTCCTGCCGTAGCCGCCGCTGTACCCACCACCGGTACCACCACGCCGTCGTCATCCGTTCCTCTCACCACGTCGGGCGCCCGTCCACCGCCTCCCGCACCACCGACCCTTGAAGACTCCTTGGCCGCCTTGGCAAGCATGTAGCGGCAGATGGGAGAGATGTTCCAAGGCATGCAGCGGCAGATGGCGGAGATGTCCCTGCGCCTGGCAGCTGTCGAGAGCCATCCTGGTCCTTCGACGCCACCACGCCTGCCGTACTCCACCACGCCGCTCCTACAATATGGCATGCCGGGGTATGGGGGCCTTCCGGCGTCCGAGCCGGTCGTCTCAGAGATCCTGCCCTCGCCGTCACTGCTAGGGTCCACGGCGCCGCTTCCGGTGCCCACGGCCGCTAGCGTCACCTCGCAGCCACCTCCGACGGGGCTTCCGATCCAGTCGATCCCGTTTCCGTCATCACCGTCGTCGGTACCGTCGTTGTCCTCCATTCTGAACGGGCCGATCTACTCTTCTGCTACGATGGTGCATGAACCGCGCCATCACCCTGAGGAGCATGGGGACAGCCAGGGCGTTCCCAAGTTCCATAAGTTGTCCTTCCCCACTTACGACGGCAAAGAAGACCCGCTCAGATGGCTCAACCGTTGCGAGTCCTTCCGCGGCCAGCTTACTCGTGAGGCGGACAAGGTTTGGCTCGCGTCCTTCCACATGACGGGATCTGCACAGCAATGGTATTATGTGTTGGAACGTGACTCCGGTCGGCCGTCGTGGGTCAACTTCAGTCTGCTCTGCCACCAGCGTTTCGGGCCGGCGCTGTCCACCAACCATCTTGTCGAGCTCGCTCGCCTACCGTTCGGTGCCTCCGTCGATGCTTACATGGAAGCCTTCCAGGCGCGCTTGGCGCACGCGGGACATCTGGCGCTGCTACAACAAGCACAGCTGTTCACCGGGGGCTTCCCTGAGTATATCCGGGTTGACGTTGAGCTACATGACCCCCAGGACTTGCACCGCGCCATGCGCTTGGCTCTGGCTTATGAGCGTCGCCATGCATCAGCGCCCCTCGCGCTCCCAGCACCACCGAGTCATCCTCCTCGGCGCGCTCCGGCCGGACAGACCGCCTTACCGTCGACAGGGGACGCTACGCCGTCATCAACAGCCTCGGCGTCCTTCCCAAGCCGGCCTTTCAAGCGCCTCACGTCGGCAGAGATGGCGGATTTCCGCAAATTGGGCTTGTGTTACAACTGTGATGAACCATACGTGCAGGGGCACAAGTGTTCGCGTCTGTTTTACCTCGAAGTGGCAGATTATATTGTTGAGGAGCCGGAGTCCGATGAGGATGAACAGACGTTAGACGCCGGCCAAGACAAACCCACCATATCATTATCGGCCATTGCAGGCATCAGGACTGAAGATACTATGCAGGTTTACGTCCAAGTTGGCAACGTGCAGTGCATGGCGTTGCTGGATTCGGGTTCTACTCACACATTCATCAACGGGGACGTCGCACGTCGCGTTGGCATCCACTTTGAACTGTGCCCAGGTGCCGGTGTCATGGTCGCAAATGTTGACCGCGTCGCTTGCCAGGGGCTCGCGCGCGACGTTGGCATACGCATTGCCGAAGAAGTCTTCTCAGTCGACTGCTATACTATTCCATTGGACCGGTGGGACATGGTTCTCGGTGTCAACTTCTTGTGCACCCTCGGACCGATATTGTGGGATTTTGATGACTTGTGCATGGCGTTCACCAAGGCAGGTCGGCACGTGTTCTGGCGCAGTATCGGCTCAACCCGCTATGACGTGCAGTCCACTCGCTGCCTCCATGCTCTCCACGGCACGGGCCGCAACACCGGAACAGCCTTGCTCGACAAGCTCCTCAACTCATTTGAAGATGTGTCCGCCACGCCCGACGGCTTGCCGCCCGCTCGCGCCTGTGATCACCGCATTCATCTCGTGCCTAATGCGGCGCCAGTGGCCGTGCGCCCTTACCGCTACCCACAGCTCTAGAAAGATGAACTGGAATCCCAGTGCGCCGCTATGCTGCAAATGGGGGTGATCCGTCCGAGCACCTCAGCGTTCTCTGCTCCTGTTTTACTTGTCAAGAAACATGACGGCTCCTAGAGGTTCTGCGTGGATTACCGTGCCTTGAACAAGCTCACCATTAAAGACAAATTTCCAATTCCAGTGGTCGAAGAATTACTAGATGAGCTTCACGGGGCCCAGTTTTTCTCCAAACTGGACTTGTGTTCAAGGTACCTTCAAGTTCGTATGCATGCTGATGACATTGAGAAGACTGCTTTTCGGACTCATGAGGGTCACTTCGAGTTCTTGGTCATGCCCTTTGGGCTGTCCAATGCACCGGCGACATTCCAAAGTCTCATGAACACAGTGCTCCGGCCGTTCCTGCGTAAGTTTGTCCTTGTGTTTTTGACGACATCTTGATCTATAGTCCCTCTTGGTCGACGCATCTGCAGCACATCAACGTAGTCTTGACTGCACTGCGTGACCATTACCTGCGGTTGAAACGCTCTAAATGCGACTTCGCAACGACGTCGGTACATTACTTGGGACATGTCATCTCCGTGGCTGGTGTTGCAATGGATCAGGAGAAGGTTGCGGCCGTTGCCACTTGGCCTCAACCCGGCAACGTGCGTGCGCTCCGGGGGTTCCTCGGCCTCGCCGGGTACTATCGTCGGTTCATTAAAGACTACGGCTCGGTGGCTGCCCCGTTGACGGCACTTCTCAAGACGGGGGTTTTCCTGTGGTCGCCCGCAGCCACGGACGCGTTCAACGCCCTCAAGAAGGCCCCGTCCAGTGCACCGGTTCTCCAACTTCCTGATTGTGACAAATCATTCATGGTCGATTGTGATGCATCCGGCTCTGGATTCAGCGCGGTACTCCATCAAGGCGCCGATGCTCTGGCATTTTTCAGTAGACTCTTCGCAGCTCGGCACCACAAGTTAGCCGCATATGAGAGGGAACTCATCGGCCTTGTCCAAACAGATCATTATGCATTGAAGTTCTTGTTGGATCAACGGCTCTCTACAGTTCCCCAACATCAGTGGGTCAGTAAGCTCTTTGGGTATGATTTCACGATTGAATATTGGCCGGGCACTCTCAATGTCGTTGCCGATGCGTTGTCTCGGAGGGAGGTGGACGATCTGCTGCTTCATGCCGTCACGGAGCCTTCCTTTTAGTTATTCGACGACCTACGCCACGAACTGCAGCTGGATGACGACCTGCGTGCGCTGCGCGACTCGATTGTGGCAAACCGTGGCGAGCCTCGGCGTCTCGCTGACGGTCTCATCATGCGCGGTGCCCGCGTGTTTGTCCCAGCGACGTCCTCGGTCCTCCCCATCGTTCTCCAGTTGGCGCACGGTGTTGGCCATGAAGGCACACAGAAGACGCTGCAGCGGCTTCGCCAAGAGTTTGTGATCGATCATGATCGTCGCCTTGTCCGGTACTTTGTGAGTTCTTGTTTCACGTGTCAGCGTAACAAAATAGAACATCTGCACCCGGCTGGTCTCCTTCAGCCTTTAGAGGTTCCCTCGCAAGTTTGGTCTGATATCTCCATGGATTTCGTGGAGGGGCTTCCGCGTGTGCATGGGAAGAGTGTGATTTTAACGATGGTTGACAGATTCTCCAAGCAGGCGCATTTTCTTCCACTGAGTCACCCATACACCGCAGCTTCTGTCACCAGGGTGTTCTTTGAGGGCGTCGTCAGACTTCATGGTTTTCCGGCGTCCATTGTTAGTGATCGCGATCCAGTGTTTACGGGGCATGTTTGGCGCAATCTCTTCAAGCTCGCTGGGGTCAAGCTCAAGATGAGCACCGCTTTTCATCCGCAAACCGATGGACAGTCCGAGGTGGTCAATCGCACAATTGCTATGTATTTGAGGTGTCTCACTGGCGATCGTCCTCGTTCTTGGCTTCAGTGGCTTCCTTTGTTACAACACTTCATTCCACTCCTGTCTTCGGACGACGCCGTTTGAGGTGGTGTATGGTCGGCCTCCACCGCCTCTGTTGCCTTACACCGCCGGCACGGCACGGACAGACAAGGTGGACAAGCTTCTCTGCGATCGTGACGTGTTTCTCGCCGATGTTCGTGATCGGCTGCTGCAAGTTCAGGAATATGCCAAACGGCATTATGATGCTCACCACCGACCTCTTCAGTTTGACGTTGACGATTGGGTTCTCCTGCGCCTTCTTCATCGGCCGATGCAATCCCTGGTGCCGGGCTTCCGTGGCAAGCTAAGTCCACGATTTGCTGGTCCGTTTCAGGTCATTGAGCGCATTGGCGAAGTGGCCTATCGTCTGCGTCTTCCGGAGGGAGCTCGGATTCATGATGTGTTCCATGTTGTGGTTCTCAAGCCGTTTCGGGGCACTCCGCCCTCCACTACCCCGACACTTCCTCCTCTTCGTCATGGCCGAGTGCTTCATCGGCCTGCACGCGTGCTTCGTTCTCAGTTGCGGCGTGGTGTGTGGCATGTGCTGGTTCAGTGGGAGAACTTACCTGAAGATGACGCCACTTGGGAACCCGTGGATGAGTTCCGTGCTCTCTTTCCTTCGTTTCAGCTCGAGGACGAGTAGAGACCGACAAGTAGAAACCGACAAGTAGCTCATGCGGATTATAGTCCTTTTTGTCACTGAAGTAGCGGAGGTCGAGGTGGACGTGGTTGAAGCCGTGGAGGGTGGTGCAAGTCTGAAGCATCAACATAGGCACATTAGTACACATAATCACTAGCTTTGCCGACAGTCGCAGTGGGATGGTGAACTGATTGGATGGTGAACGTAGACGAGGCTGACTGGACATATCGACGAGGGCTCACACGTCCATCTGCAACATTGGTGGCAACGTCCAGGAGGTGGCAACAGTAGCCTCGGGCTCGGACTGAGAGCGAGCATGACGAGGACCGGCAGTGTGGGTGGCACCATCTTGGAGAGGCAGCGACTGTGAAGATGGCTTGACTACGAGCAATTTCATTGCTGCCTGGGAAGGCACACAATGACAACGTCATCCTTGAGGGATTGGAAAATAGGCGACGCAATCCTGATCTCTGATCAGGAAAAAAATAAGACAGAATAGTAGAAGTAGAGAACATCTCCGTGTAGAATTTCGGGTACCCATACCCAGATGTCCCTCTTCTCCCTTTCTTCCACCATGGTGAACTCATGGTCAACGAAGGAAACAGGGAGGGGACGGAAGATGACTGGTAGCCAGTGGTGGATCGATGGCCTAGCGTCTCCCACAGCGCGGCGTCCTCGCCTCCACAGCATGGGGAGGTACCTGGTGGGTGGCGAATCACTGGCGGCTGGGTAGATCGGGCACAACCTTGCGGTGCAACCAATGCAGCAGCCCGGCAGAGTGGTGCGGTGGCCTGGTGCCCCATGATGAGGGAGATTGGAGGGGCAGAGGACGGAGAAGAACACAGGGTGGGACGTGAGTGATGGCGCGGCAGCCTGGCGGTGCCCATGATAAGTGCTCCTCCTCTGATCTGCTGCTGCTTGACGATGCTAGGCGGCCAAAATCAAGGGCCTGCCCCTGACAAAGACCGATCTCCCTAGAGGCAGCGTGGCAGCAGTGGGAGCCTTAGGGTTCAGGAAATACCTAAACTCGTGATACCATGAAGGTAGGAAGCAATGGGTATACTGCATGGATGTTTTACATTGAGCCCTTGGGTAGTATAAATAGAGTACAGGACATATGGCAATACGGGATTACAATATCCCTAACTACCAAATATACTCTAATAAAATTAGCCATTAACCCCCACCTGTTGCCATTAGCCCATCCAAACATGTGGGGCATAATAGCAGGTTTTTTCCCCACACATTCTAGCCATTAGCCCAGTAGCTGGCCAAAAGGGTCTAATTTAGGCTAACTTTAGCCAGCTAGTTATTGGCCCATCCAAATTGGTCCTTAGCTATTTGTATATTAGTTTGTATTTCAAATGCTTGTGTTTTTGGGTTCAACACTTAATTGAAGTGTGCAAGTGTCTTCCTGTAAAGGGCGTACTATTTAAGAAAACTAATCAATAGCACATTCAGTAAGCACCAATCTTTTCTCATGGCATGATGTTCATACTTCTAATGTAATTACAAGGGCTTTGGGGATTGAGAACACCCATTTGTAAATGCAAATTCTGTCATTGTTCCCTGGGAAAGCAACAGAAGAGATCTTAATATTCATGTTACCTTTATTATTTGAATCTATGGAAAAACATATAGGTTATATATGCTGAACGTAATTAAGTGTTAATGTTGAAAGATATCGCACTACTATTTCATTGATTAATTACTATCCTTAGCGGTTGATTCCTAATAGATTTTGGATAAGCTTAGTTTGCAAGCCTTGAATTCTGTGGAGGATGTGTTAGTTGATAATTTGAATTGGCTTCATTAAACCTAAACTTTAGACAAGTCAACTGTGCACTTGGTTTGCTAGAAAAGCTTGTTTTGTTGAACTACCTTTCTACCATGTTTCAGATTTTAGACATCGACCTTGCCTGGCGTATGCACAAGGCATCAGATGGTCAGAGGAGACGTGTCCAGATTTGCATGGGACTTCTTAAGGCATTCAAGGTTTGTTTTCCTTTTCCATGTCATCAAAGGATATCATGCTATTATCCACACCATGAGATGTTCATAAAGAAAAAAAAAAAACAATGCAGGTTCTCCTCCTTGATGAGATCACAGTTGACCTTGATGTTCTGGCAAGATCAAATCTGTTAACATATCTTAAAAAGGAATGTGAGGAAAGAGGTGCAACAATCATCTATGCCACACATATTTTTGATGGTCTTGATGATTGGCCAACACACATTGTAAGCTCCCCTGTATCTCGTTGTTTATAAGCTCAAGTATTTCTTGTGGAGTTGTGGACTTAGATGATTAATGTTGTTGTTGTATTTCAAGGTTTACATTGCTCATGGGAAACTGCAATTAGCACTGCCTTTGGAAAAGGTGAAAGAAATGAGCCAGTTATCTCTCATGGTAAGTATCATCCATCCATATAGAACAGTATGCTTTAGCACAGCATGGCCATTCACAGTATGCTTTAGCACAGCATGGCCATTCAGATTTGCATTTGCATTTCAGAGAACTGTGGAGAGCTGGTTGAGGAAAGAAAGAGATGAGGACAGGAGGAGGAGAAAGGAGCGAAAGGAGAAAGGCCTACTAGAATTCGACAAGCTTGTCAAGGGTAGTCGGGTTATAGGTGATCCAGCAAAGAACGCAGCCAGAGTTGTAAACAACGGGTGGGCAGCAGGGCGCCTCACCTCGACGATCGCAGGAGAGGAGAATTTCGTTTTCAGCTCAAACATCGTTCTTAGGCAATGATATTGTTTTGTACGTTGCTTTTTATTTATTGAAAATGGTAAATAACAGTCTTGCAGATCCAATAGATACACCATTGGAGCTTTGGCATTTACAGCGAAAGTTCCGTCTGGAAAGGAGAATTCTCTCTCTATAGTTTGGATATTTACAATGTACGGAGTAATTTTCTTCGCAGCTGAGTGTTCTAGAAAAAGAAATTGCACTGTAACAACGTATATATACTGCGTACCACATTTGTGTGCACTGTAACAACGTATATATACTGCGTACCACATATTACTTAGGTCGGGTTACCAGATGTTGTCATGTTTATTCATACGTAAATGCAAGGCAAGGGAACTGTATGGCCAAAGTGGAACAAATGCATAAATACAGAGCATGTGAGATGTGAGTTGACAAAAAAGATTGTTGAATTACATACATGATAATATGTTTCGTTCCTAAATAGATTCTGACAAAACTTATATGTTTCGTTCCTAAACTTTGTTCTGTTGTAGTTCCTGCTATTCTGATAAAATTGTTTCGGCAAAATCTGGGATGTTTTCCAAGTTTCATAGGCATGTTGTTATAAGCTAGTATCACTGATAATCCTTGCAAACACTCGTCCTGTTCGCTTGCTCGTAAACGATCGTAAATTTTCAGTCGGGAACAGTGTTTTTCTCTCACACTAAACCAGCCAGCAGTAAATAATCCACGATACGATACGGCCTCCCGAACAGGCTGACTACTTTTACCATACAAAACGGAAGTCAGTTTTAGTCTTTTTCAAAGTATTTTATTTTAAACTTTAGCTAGATTTATATAAAAAAAATATATTATTATCTATAATATAAAATAAAGGCACCGTCAAGGGATATTTCATGATGTATTTAAAGAACTAATTTATAGTTATAGATGTTTGTGTATTTTGTATAGACTCAGTCAAAGCTAGTGAAATACTGAATGGTCTGTTTCCTTCCTAAAAGACTTATTACTAGCTTTCAATAAAGTCAAATTTCTTTAATTTGACCAAGTTTATAGAAAATGGTATCACAATTTTTAAAATCAAATAGCTTTACTATGAAAATATATTTAATCTAGTGATATTTATCTGCATTATAAATGTATTGTAAATGTCGTATTCCTTATAAAGGAACTAGGTCAAATTAAGATGCTTGAGTAGAATAAAGGTAAAAATAAAGTTTTTGTTTGCACATAAGAATTAGCCCCCCCCCCCCCCCCCCCCCTAAACACACACACACACATATATATATATATATAAGTTTTTGAAAATTTCGAAACAACAAACATCAATAGTGCATCTATAGATTTGCATTGCTACAGAACTTTAGATGCAAACTCAATCTAAAACAAATATGAAAATAAAAAAAAAAAACTTGTGTGCTTGCACTAGAAGACAAAAATATTGAGATTTTGTCATTTAGCACATATCCACATGAAACTTATCATTTTCTTATGAAATATTACAAAACGATTTTGCATCTCCACTTCTGCAATAATGTACATCAATAGATGTGCTATGAACCTGCATCATTTCAAAAAATTTAAAAAGTTCTGAGTATCTTTTTTGAGGGGTTTTCACGTTTCCATGGTTTGAACTCAATATTTTTCCTAAGAATTATATTTTGGACAGAGGGGGTAAATGTGATTCGAGAACTTTACAATTTCGAAAGTACAGAACCATAAACCCACCATCTTTTCGGCGAGTGCAATCCTGCGAAGTGGCCATCCGTCGGCAAGGGCCGACTTCCTGTGCTCGTTCCTGTCATACCTCGCCGCCATGCGCCTCCCGCCCGTCCGCTTCCTTCCGTCGAGCTCGGCGCCGGCGGTAGTGGACGCGAACGCCCGCATCGCCCGGCTGGCACGCACGGGGAACATGGAGGGCGCCCGCGCCACGTTCGAGGCCATGCCGCTCCGCACCACCGCCTCCTACAACGCCCTCCTTGCCGGCTACTTCCGCAATCACCTCCCCGAATCCGCGCTCCGCGTCTTCCAGTGGATGCCCTCGCGGGACCTCGCCTCCTACAACGCGCTCATCTCTGGCCTCTCCCTGCGCCGTCACACCCTCCCCGACGCCGCCGCGGCGCTCGCCACCATCCCCTACCCGCCCTCGGTCGTCTCCTTCACATCCCTCCTGCGCGGGTACGTGCGCCACGGCCTCCTGGCTGACGCCATACAGCTGTTCCGCCAGATGCCTGAGCGCAATCACATATCGTACACGGTGCTGCTCGGTGGCTTCCTCGACGCCGGCCGTGTTGACGAGGCTCGAAAGTTGTTTGACGAAATGCCTGCAAAGGATGTTGTAGCGTGGACTGCCATGCTGTCTGGGTACTGCCAGGTTGGCCGGGTCGCTGAGGCGCGCACACTGTTTGATGAAATGCCAAAGAGGAATGTTGTATCGTGGACAGCTATGGTCTCTGGCTACACTCAGAATGGGCAGGTGAACCTTGCTCGGAAGCTGTTCGAGGTGATGCCTGAGCGAAATGAGGTGTCGTGGACTGCAATGCTATTTGGGTATATACAGGCTGGCCGCATAGAGGATGCTGAGGAGCTGTTTAATGCAATGCCAGATCACCCATTGGCCGCCTGCAATGCGATGATAGTTGGGTTTGGGCAGCGGGGGATGGTGGATGCTGCCAAGGCAGTTTTCGACAGGATTTGTGAGAGAGATGATGGAACATGGAGTGCAATCATCAAAGCATATGAGCAGAATGAGTTCTTGATGGAGGCACTGTCTACCTTCCATGAGATGTTGCACATTGGAATCCGTCCAAACTACCCATCAGTCATCAGCATCCTCACGGTCTGTGCAGCACTGGCTGTTCTTGATTATGGGAGAGAGTTGCATGGTGCAATGCTGAGGCGCTCCTTTGACATGGACATCTTTGCCGTGTCAGCATTAATCACAATGTACATCAAATGTGGCAATTTGGATAAGGCCAAAAGGGTCTTTGACATGTTTGAGCCCAAAGATGTTGTGATGTGGAACTCCATGATCACTGGCTATGCTCAACATGGGTTGGGAGAGGAAGCACTCCGCATATTTGATGACATGAGGTTGGCTGGGATGGTGCCTAATGGAATTACATACATAGGGGCCCTTACAGCATGTAGCTACACAGGAAAAGTTAAAGAAGGCAGGGATATTTTTAATTCTATGGGTACAAATTCTTGCATCAAACCTGGATTGGAGCATTATGCTTGTATGGTTGATTTGCTTGGTCGAGCTGGACTTGTGGAGGAAGCACTGGATTTGATAAAGACCATGCCAGTTGAACCAGATGCTGTCGTCTGGGGAGCTTTGATGGGAGCCTGTAGGATGCACAAGAATGCTGAGATTGCTGAGATTTCTGCTAAGAAGCTTTTAGAGCTAGAGCCTGGAAATGCTGGACCATATGTCTTGCTCTCTCACATTTATACATCCTCTGGAAGATGGGAAGATGCTTCTAAGATGCGGAAATTCATTAGCTCAAGGCATTTGAACAAATCACCAGGCTGTAGTTGGATAGAATACAACAAGAGGGTGCATCTCTTTACATCGGGTGATGTATTAGCACATCCAGAGCATGCTATTATCCTTAAAATGCTGGAGAAGTTAGATGGGTTGTTGATGGAATCTGGATACTCAGCTGATGGAAGTTTTGTGCTTCATGATATAGATGATGAGCAAAAAACTCATAGCCTACGGTATCACAGTGAGAGGCAGGCTGTGGCATATGGATTATTGAAAATCCCAGAAGAATTGCCCATCCGTGTCATGAAAAATCTCAGAGTATGTGGTGATTGCCACTCTGCAATAAAGTTGATTGCTAAGATAACATCTCGGGAAATCATACTGAGAGATGCAAATCGGTTCCATCATTTCAAAGATGGGTTTTGTTCATGCAGGGATTATTGGTGAGGTGAATGCTCTAGTAAATTCCTTGCTTCACATCATCGCTTTGATGACCCTTTCATTTGGTAAGTCTCGTTACCTTTTTTTTTTTGAGCGGAAAGTCTCGTTACTCAAGACAGTCACCCTTAGTTTTCCAAATCATTAATTAAATTAGCTACAATACATACTTCCTATTGATTTCCACTGAAAGGCCTCACTGTACCTTGTTTAGTAATATCTTAATCTATTATAGGAAACACATTCAGGATGTTACTTCCACTGAAGATGAGGTACATCCAGGATCCGCACATGGTCAACTGCGAATTCTATTGTAATGCAGAGCCTCTGATTTCAACATGAACAATTTATCTTTTGAGTTGATACAGTCGAAGAAAGCTATGAGGTGAAAATTACTGTTATATGATATCTACTTAAGTCATATTTCATTTGGAAAATTTGTGCGCTCATTTAGATTCATGTTTTTAATTTCACATTAAACTTCGACTCTGCAGATACTAGTACCTGGTATGATGTTCAGAATCATAGATGTGAAACATTGACTAGCAGCATTCAGTATTTCATCTTAAAGCACCTCACCAAGTTTGGCGAATAGTCACAATTCACAAAACGACAGAGCAACGACTGCACATTATGCTTTTATGTGCAGGTTGTCACTGGTCAGATTAGACAATTACTTGTGGAGATCAAGTATGGAAATTCACTTACATTTCTTGTAACATAATTCTACCACCAGCAGGGACCAAGGTAAAGCAACTACCTTTTTTTCTTTAAAATGTTACTGTGTTCATTTGTATATGTGGACATCAATTTTTTTTCTCAAATATCATTATATTAATAGAAGAAGAGAGAGTCATACATAGACCCAAACCCACACACAAACACCCACTAATTATTCCTTGTATTGTATGTAAATATGTAAAGTTTCAGAAAAAAGAGTGTAATATATGTTTTCAGGTGAAACTAGTTAGTTTGGCAAGGTCTTTGTTACAGAATAATTTGCACCAGATTTTATTGTCAAAACTGAAGTAATGATGCTGATTCATGGACTGCAGGTACAAATTTGAAGAATGAGGCATAGCTTTGTAACATCTGCAACATCCGTAGTCCTTGTTCATGAATCTAAAGGTACACCGATTGGATAACATAGTTGGAGTTATCACTATTACTATTGAAGATCGACTTGAAATGGAAAAAAAAAAATCCAACTGTTATTTAAAAGTTGACCTGAACTGAAGTAAATTTCAACTGTAACTGTAACCAGCATAAGAATATTTGCTCTAGATTGAACATGAGTGTAAGATTAAAGTGCCATAGTTCCAAGGATGGCTGCACCTGCAATGTGACAAACCTGTGCGAGCCAGTGAGCTATAAGCCCACATTGTCAATCGGTAATTTCCATGTTTCACTGCATTAAGGTTCCACCAACTCCCAAGTCGACCTGTTCCTTTCCTTTCCATTCTGCCTCTGTCAAGTGCTAGGAAGAATGATCTGCGTTGTGTGTTTCTATTATTACCCTATCCTTTTCACGACGTACATCTTTTGACAAAGCATACAGGAGGAATGACCATCGACGGCAGAAAGAGCACGTGAGCAACACGGTAGCTAAGAGTTGTACCCGTGGAAAATGGTATATCTGTACGATATCAAATTCTTTGATTTTTTCTTACTCAAGTTACGAAACACTGCTCAAATAGTGCAAGTACAAAATCTTTTATATACAAGCCTCCATCTCTGTTCCAAAAACCTGCAGATAACACTACCGGAGTATGCTCGATTGAACTGAACCAAGTGCAAATGAAGCAGCTTCAGAAGATAGCTTCCTACCGCTCTCGTTCGAAAAGATGGTTCTCTGGCTGCCGTTGCTTGCTCTGACCTTTTCTTGCTGCGATGCGGCAGCCCTGAAGCTGCACGCCCACCACGTGGACGGCGGCCGCAGCCTCACCCGCCGCGAGCTGCTGCACCGCATGGCCGCGCGCAGCAAGGCCCCCGCCGCGCGGCTGCTCTCGGCCTCAGGGCGTGCCACAAGCGCCCGCGTAGACCCGGGACCTTACACCAACGGCGTCCCCGACACGGAGTACCTGGTGCACCTTGCCATCTGCACGCCGCCACAGCCCGTGCAGCTCATCCTCGACACCGGGAGCGACCTCGTTTGGACGCAGTGTCGACCATGCCCCGTCTGCTTCAGTCGGGCGCTCGGACCGTTGGACCCGTCCTGTTAGATTGATCTCTAATCCTAACTAGACCCAACGGCCCAGTTAGGCCTTTGATTCGCGCCCTGATCGGAGCGCCCAGCCCACTATGGCTGGAGGGCCTCTGTCACACTGCGCTATAAAAAGAGGTGGGGCCGACGGCTCTTATCACGAGGTTCACCTGAGCCGAGCTCCCCACTGACAAACCCTAATCCGATCTAGAGGGCACGCAGCCAGTGACGGAAAGCCACCAGCCGCGCCGCCACCGGACTCCACTGCCTTCGCCACCGGTCGCCACCGCACATCATCGACACCGTCTTCACCGATCGTCGTTGCCCTAACGCAGACATAGACTCCATGTCGGATGTGAGCGGATCTTTCTCCACTACGGTGTCAGGTTTGACGCGTCCATCTTCTATCTCTCCCTTTCTCTCGTTCTACCTACTGTTACTGCTCTAGTAGTCGTTATAGGGTTCATAACACTATTCAACAGCAAGTACCCGGCTAGATCTATGCTCCTAGTGATCCTATCGGTATAACAATGGTATCAGAGCCATCGGTTTCTAGGGTTTTTAGATTAGAACGGGTAAACCGATTAGAAAAGGAAGTAGAAGGTTAGATCCAGTGCGGGTCTAAGAAGAACAGAGGGTTCGGTTGTACCCTAACCCTAACTGGGTTAAGTAAAGGAGAAGAAAAGGAGGGTTTTGGCCTTAAGAAGTTAAGAGCCGAACCCTAAACCCGTGAAGATTTCACGGGGAAGATAAACAGTGTAACCCTAACAAGAAAAGAAACCCTAACCCTAAATCCTCAATTGGTTGAATCTGAGAAGAACAAAAGAAAGAAGCAAATCAGAGGGGGATGTTGGGGAAAGGGGGTCTACCTCGCCGCTGCGTAGCGTTGCGGCCTCATCGGCGCGTGGGGAGAAGAAGGCTGAGCTGGGGGTGCTACTCGCCTGGCTCCGGCCAAAGGGGCGCCGCGGCCAGGCCGCTTGACGGCGGCACGCTCACCCGCTGGGGAGCGCGCACGCCGGTGAGGGGGCCGACGACAGCACCATCACTCCACAGTTTCGCCCGCTCGACTCGCTCGGACTGCGGCTGCGCTGCACTGAGAAGAGCGGTGAAGAAAGAGAAAGGGAAGAAAGAAATGGCGTTAGGGTTCGAGGGGAGCCGCTGCCGTCGTGGTTTTGATCGAGCGACTCGCGCGGACAACCGTTGGATCTGAATGAGCGGGCGAGATCGACCGGACCGAAGGCCGACCCAGGCGGGTGCGAGCGGCCGCGTGGCTTTGCTGGCCTAGGCCCAGGTTGCGGCTTGGGTGCGGGCAGCGCGCATACAAGGGAGTTGGGCCGGGGCATTTTGCCGGCTAGGCCAAATGAACAGTGCTGAAATGAATTAGTTTTTTGTTTTTTCTTTTTCCAGTAAATATTTATTTCCTGGAAAATGAATAAATGGCTTAAAGAAAATAGAAAAGAGAATTTTCCTGTGGGTAAAATTTATTAAATTGAGATTTATTTTTCGCTACGTATTTAAAAATATTATTTTCATTATTAAATTCAAACCAACGGGAGAATTTAATTTTGAAAAATGAATATGTTTTAGCTTATTATAATATTGTTGTTATTCTGACCAACGTTGATTAATGGCTATATTATGATGAGTTTTGTCATGCATTAATTCTATTTCTAGCCAACAATGATGTAGAATTAGTGTAGAGGACAATTGTATGTTTTATTTTTTACTAACGTTGGAACTAAGGCATGTAATTGTTATTATTATGTTTATGTTCTCACTCTATATGAATTGTGTTTTCAGACGAATACAACTTGATGGGTTGTATCAAAGAGATCCCCATTCTTAAAGGTGATAACTACACGGAGTGGAAGAAAAAAATTGGCATAACCTTCATCTTGGCTGAGGTGGACTGGGTGGTCACCTCACCGTGTCCCACTGAGCCTGTGGCACTGGTGAGGGAGACAAACGAGGCTGATGTCGTTTGGGCAACCAAAGAGAGGGATTTTGTATCCCAAAGAATATCATATGACCTTGAACATAGAAAGTGGGCCACTGCCAATAAAAAATATTTAGCTGTGATAAAGAACATGATTGCGCCTGCAATTGTGGGCTCAATCCCAGAGTGTGACACCGTCATCGAGTACCTCAAAAGAATAAAGAGTCAGTTTACTGGCTCTTCAAAGACATATGCTACCCAGCTGATAAAATAGCTGGTGACAGAGAAGTACTCAGGTAATGGTGGCATAAGAGAGCACATATTAAGAATGAGCAATTTGACATCCAAGTTAAAACCAATGGATCTGGCTCTTAAGGAAGAGTTTCTTATCCATCTAAATATGTGTGTGCAAGAGGAGGAGAGAATGAAAGCTGTCAATGGTGGCTCTATCAATTATTTAAAAGACAATAAGAAAGAATAATAATGCTAACTTTTCCTCAAAGTCAAAGAGAAAGAGTCTCATGCTGCATCAGCCTCAGCAGAATATGTTCACAGTAGATAAAGACCAGTGTCTCTATTGTAAGAAGACGGGACATTATAAGAAAGATTGTCCCAATTACTTAAAGATGATCATGTCAAAGAAAGGTGAGAACATTATTACGTTCATAAATGAATCTCTGTATGTACAATATTCAAAATCTACTTGGTGGAGTGACTCAGGTGTAACTGTTTATGTTGCTAATTCTTTATAGAGATTCCGTTCGGCGAGGACTACGCAAAGAAGAGAAAGACACGTTAAAGTTGCAAATAGAGTCTGAGCAGATGTCGAAGCCGTTGGCGATCTTTCTCTAGAGCTTGCTGATGGTTTCACACTTTTACTTAGAGATGTTCTTTATGTTCACTCGTTACAGAGAAACTTGATTAGTGTTTCATTCTTGGACAATGATGGATATGATTGTCATTTTAGAAATGGCAAAAATAAGATAACATTTAATAATGCATGTGTTGGTCTTGCTATCTTACAAAATGAGTTTTATTTGATATCACTACGTGATGATGTAAATGTTGTATGCGATGATGGGAACGTTACGTGCGACAATGTGAATGTATCCTCGTCTGCGGTTGTAAACAGAAAACGAAAGAGAGCTCACGATGCATTGTCGAAATTATAGCACTATCGTTTAGGCCATATTTCGAGGGGGAGAATAGAAAGACTAGTTAAGAATGATATTCTTCCTGTATTAGAGCTCTCAGATTTAGAACAATGCAGAGAATGCTTTAAAGGAAAGTATGTAAAGAAAATTAAGAAAGATGTCAAACGAAGCGTAGAAATTCTACAGATTATTCATACAGACATCTGTGGTCTATTTCCTGTAAAGAGTATGGATGGTTATGATTCATTCATAACATTGATAGGTGATTACTCTCGTTATTGCTACATTTATCCAATCAAAGAAAGAACAGAAGCATTGGATAAATTTAAGATATTTAAGGTAGAAGTTGAAAACCAACATAATTTAAAGATTAAGATAGTCAGGTCCAACCGTGGGGGGAGTACTACGGTCGGCATACCTCATATGGCCAAGTTCCTAGACCTTTTGCATGGTTCTTACAGGAGAATGGCATAGTAGCCCAGTATTCTACACCAGGCAAACCTCAGCAGAATGGAGTAGTTGAAAGACACAATCGTACTTTGATGGATATGGTGCGTAGTATGATAAGTTACTCCACCTTACCGTTGAGCCTGTGGATGGAGGCATTAAAAATCATCATTCATATTCTCAATAGAGTACCCAGTAAGTCGGTGCCCAAAACACCATATGAGTTGTGGACAGGAAAAGTACCCTCACTAAACCACTTACGTGTGTGGGAGAGTCCTGCTGAGGATAAAGTATTTAACCCAAACATTAGAAAACTAGATCCCAAAATAGTAAGTTGCCATTTCATTGGCTACCCAGAAAAGTTAAAAGGTTTTCATTTCTACTGTCCAAACAGACATACAAAGTTTGTGGAAACAAGACACGTTGTCTTTCTAGAGGATAAAATGATGAGAGGGAGCATGGTAGCTTAAGAAATTGACCTTGAAGAGAAGCGGGTGTATGCGCCCACTCCGATGATTCATGAGTCATTTTTCTCACTACCTGTTGTCGCTGCACCAACAGTGCAAGATACTGTAGTGCCAGCACCTGTTGTTATTCCGCCTGTGGCAACAATGAATGATGATGAGGAACCTGTTCCTCAGGATCCTGTAGAACCTATTTGAAGGGTCGAGATGGTGACTAGAGGGGGGTGAATAGTCCTTTTTAAAACTTAATCACGTTGGCTAACCGAAACAAGTGCAGAATTAAAACTATCGGTCTAGCCAAGACTATACCCCTCTATATATGTTCACTAGCACCTTGCAAAGATACTAATCAAGCAACAAAGGTGTTGGCCTAGCTAGAGCTCTCCTAACCAATTCTAGAAGCAAGGTCACACAAACCTATGCCACTAGTACTTTAAGCTACAAGGGAGCTCCTACATATGCTAGTAAGCAAAAGCACAAAGCCAACTAAACTCACTAGCAATACTCAATAACAAGGCAACCAATGCTAAATTAGAGAGCGCAATTACTTAGCTACACAAACTAAGTAATGTGACTAACAAGATTACATAAACCAAATTAACCACGTAAGAGAGCTACTTCTATGCTACACAAGCATGAAGGTAACTAGCAAGCTACACAAGCTAACTAATTACAAAAGCAACAACACAAGCTTAATGTATATGAAAGTAAATGCAAGCTTGTGTAACGGAGATGCAAACCAACGGGAAGAACAAGGTTGACACGATGATTTTTCTCCCGAGGTTCACGTGTTTGCCAACACGCTAGTCCCGTTGTGTCGACCGCTCACTTGGTGGTTCGGCGGCTAATTGGCATCACCGCTAAGCTCGCACGTCGGATGCCGCAAGAACCTACCCCTTGAGTGAGGGTAGCTCAATGACACGCTTTACTAATGTTGCTCTTCGTGACTCCCGCGGGGCGAGCACAAGTGCCCCTCACAAGCACTTTTCCGGAGCGCCACACAAGCTTTTTGCGCGCTTCGACATGGACCACCACCAAGCCGTCTAGGAGGTGGCAACCTCCAAGAGTAACAAGCACCACCGGCTTACAACTCGATCACCTAGTGCCACTCGATGCAACCTCACGATGCAATCGCACTAGAATCGCTCACTCACACAATCGGATGATCGCTATCAAGTATGTGTGAGATGGAGGGCTCCTAAGCCCTCTCAAGCATGGACACAAAGTCCCCCAAGGTGCTCAGCACCAGTCATGGCCAAAGACCACTTCTATTTATAGCCCCAAGGGCTAAACTAGCCGTTACCCCTTTACTGGGCAAAAGTCGGGCCGATCGGACGCTCCGGTCGTGTTGACCGGACGCTGGACCTCAGCGTCCGGTCGCCCACAGACGGCCACGTGTCCCGATTCCAACAGTCACTTGACCTGACCGGACGTAGTAGCTTCAACTGACCAGACACTGGACCTCAGCGTTTGGTCATTTATAGTAAGCTCCCCGAGGCGAATTTCTTCGACCGGACGTGTCCGGTCCACCTTGACCGGACACATACCAGCGTCCGGTGCAATACCCTCGGTACTGTGCAGACCCATCAGTTTGACCGGACGCAGCCTATCAGCGTCCGGTGCTTTCAGACCCAGCGTCCGGTCAGTTGACCGACGCCAGCGTCTTCGCGATCAACTCGTTTTCACTTCTTACTTCTTTACCCTTACTCCAATGTGCTAACCATAAGAATTTGCATCCGGCACAATAGAAAATAGGCATTTTATTTTCCCAAAAGCGCCGAATCAACCCTGCAAACACCACCTCCTTTGTAGATGTGCCAACACCACCAAGTGTACACCACCATGTGTATGTGTGTTAACTTTTCACAATCATTTCCCAAAGGATGTTAGCCACTCAACTTGCCACGCCACTCGATCCTAGCGATGATGCAAAGTTAGATCACTTGAGTGGCACTAGATGACTGATATGCAAACAAGTTTGCTCCTCTTGATAGTATGACCATCTATCCTAAACCTGGTCATAAACTTCTCTACACACCTATGATCGGTGAAATGAAATGCCCTAGGTTATACCTTTGCCTTGTGCATTCCATTCCATCTCCTCTAATGTCGATGCAACACATGCACCAACACGATCAACAATGATATGATCCACTTTATATCATCACATGATCATATTGGTTCATCGATCTTGACTTTACTTGCTCTTCACCGTTGCCATCATCCATCGGCGCCAAGTCTTGCTCAAGCTTTACCGCCACGCGGTCCATCACTCTAAAGCCTTTGACTTGCCCTTCACGCTTGCAACCGGTCCATCAAGCCAAGTCTTGTCTTGATCTTCTCCACCTTGATCACATGACTCAATGTCATGTCTCATGTGCATTTAAGCTCCTTCATCATCATATGTGTGAGCTTTGCAACATCTCCAAGCCATTTTCACCTTTATGGCATATGTTGCTCACACACATATACCTATAGACTAATCACCTGTGTATCTTACATAAACACAATTAGTCCACCTAAGTTGTCACTCAATTACCAAAACCAAACAAGGACCTTTCACTATTGCCACACATGAGGGGGAGCAACAACAGCCTCAAATAGAAGATGTGCCAAATGTAGAGGCCCCTCGAAGGTCTTAAAGAGTTAGAAGATCAGCTATTCCTGCTGACTATGAAGTATACAATACTGAGGAATTTCAAATGAAGGATGATCCCACCTCATTTGAAGAAGCCATGAAAAGTGATCGTTCATCAAAGTGCCTTGAGGCCATGAAAGATGAAATGAAATCTATGAATACCAATAAAGTTTGGGACTTGAAAATAATTTCTAAATGAGCTAAAACAGTAGGCTGCAAATGGGCCTACAAAACAAAACTTGACTTTCAAGGGAATATAGAGAGATATAAAGCACGACTTGTGGTAAAAGGCTTTACGCAAAGAGAAGGGATTGATTACAATGTGACCTTTTCGCTAGTCTCATGTAAAGATTCTTTCAGAATCATAATGGCATTAGTGGCACATTACGATTTAGAATTACATTAGATGGATGTAAAGACGGCATTTCTCAACGGAGACCTAGAGAAAAATGTTTATATGGCACAACCGAAAGGTTTTGTCATGGAAGGAAAAGAACAAATAGGATGCCGCCTAAAGAAATCCATTTATGGATTAAAACAAGCTTCAAGACAATGGTACTTGAAGTTTGATCAGACAATAAGAAATTTTGGGTTTAAAGAGAATGTTGAGGACAATTGTATCTATGCAAAGTTTAAAAATGAGAAATTTATCTTCCTTGTCCTGTATGTGGACGACATCTTACTTGCTAGTAGTGATGTCAGTCTACTACTAGAGACAAAGAAGTTTTTGTCCTCAAAATTTGATATGAAAGATCTTGGTGAAGTCTCGTTCGTTCTAGGGATCGAGATTCACCGAGATAGAAGTAAATGGGTATTAGGACTGTCACAGAAGACATACATAGAAAGAATCTTAAAGAAATTCAGTATGCACAAATATAGTCCCTCACCTGCTCCTATAGTCAAGGGCAACAAATATGGAGATTTTCAATACCCCAGGAACCAATATGAGATCAATCAAATAAAAGCGGTTTCATATGCTTCAGCTGTCAGAAGCTTGCAATATGCTCAAGTATATACGCGTCCTGACTTGGTATTTGTTATCGGGTTACTTGGCAGATTCTAGAGCAATCCTAGAACAGAACACTGGAAATTAGTAAAGAAAGTCTTGCATTATTTGTAAGGAACAAAAGGCCTCATGATGACGTATAGAAGATCTGATTCCCTCCACATAGTGGGATATTCAGATTCTGATTATGCGGGAGATGATAGAAAATACACGTCTGGATATGTATTCACTCTCGCATGGGGAGCTATTTTATAGAAAAGCTCAAAGCAAACCGTCACTACATCGTTCACAATGTATGTCGAGTTTGTAGCGTGTTATGAGGCAACGGGGCAGGTGAATTGGCTAAAGAAGTTCATACCCAGTTTGAAGGTGGTTGACGACATCTATAGACCACTTAAGTTATACTGCGATAATAATCCGACAGTACAGTATGCTCGTAACAATAAGTCAAGTGGTGCTATCAAATACATTGACATAAAGTATTATGTTGTGAAAGATAAAGTCCAGGATCATGTCATAAGTCTTGAGCACATAAGTACTAAAAAGATATTCGCGGATCCGCTTACAAAAAGCTTACCAGCCAATGTGTTCAGAGAACATGTAGCCGGCATGGGTTTAAGGGAAAGCCTATAATTCCTGGACAAAAGAAGACCCAAAGATAAGTATCTATTTCAGAACAGAGTGGTGTGTTGTAGCTGTTAAATCTATCGGCAATGGACCATGACGATGAGACATGCTCTATGCGCTAATCTGTAATGGAATGAACAAAAGTAAATGGTATAAAAATGAAAGATGGAAGGAGATCAAGGGGGAGATTGTTAGATTAATCTATAATCCTAACGGGACCCAACGGCCCAGTTGAGCCTTTGATTCGCACCCTGATCGGGGGCGTCCAACCCACTATGGCTGGAGGGCCCCTATCACACTGCGCTATAAAAAGAGGTGGGGGCCGGCGGCTCTTATCACGAGGTTCGCCTGAGCCGAGCTCCCCACCGATAATCCCTAATCCGATCTAGAGGACGTGCAGCCAGTGACGGGAAGCCACCAGCCGCGCCGCCACCGGACTCCACTGCCTTCACCGCCGGTCGCCACCGCGCATCACCGACACTGTCTTCACCGACCGTCACTGCCCTAGCGCAGACATTGACTCCATGGCGGATGCGAGGGATCTTCCTCCACTACGGTGTTAGATTTGACGCGTCCATCTTCTACCTCTACCTTTCTCTCGTTCTACCTACTGTTACTGCTCTAGTAGTCGTTCTAGGATTCATAATACTATTCACACAGCAAGTACCTAGCTAGATCTACGCTCCTAGTAATCCTATCGGTATAACACGTCCAACTCCTCCACGTTCGGCGTGCTCCCCTGCAACTCGCCCATGTGTGACAACCTCACCTGGTCGTCCTGCGGCAAGCACAACTAGGGAAACCGAACCTGTGTCTACGTCTACGCATACGCCGACGGCTCCATAACCACCGGCCACCTCGACGCCGACACCTTCACGTTCACGGCCGCCGATGGCACCGGGCAGGCCACCATTCCGGACCTGGCCTTCGGCTGCGGTCTCTTCAACAACGGGATTTTCACGTCCAACGAGACCGGCATCGCCGGCTTCGGGCGCGGCGCGTTGTCCCTGCCATCGCAGCTCAAAGTGGACAACTTTTCCCACTGTTTCACCGCCATAACGGGGTCGGAGCCCAGCTCTGTCCTGCTCGGCCTTTCGGCCAACCTTTACAGCGACGCCAGTGGTGAAGTCCAGTCCACTCCTCTGGTCCAGAACTTTTCGTCTCTGAGAGCATACTACCTGTCACTAAAGGGCATAACCGTCGGCTCGACGAGGCTGCGGATTTCCGAGTCGACGTTCGCGCTGAAGCAGGACGGGACGGGCGGCACGATCATCGACTCTGGCACCGGCATGACAACGCTGCCCCAGGATGCGTACAAGCTCGTGCACGACGTGTTCACGGCTCAGGTGAGGCTGCCCGTGGACAACGCGACGTCATCGTCGCTCTCGCAGCTCTGCTTCTCGGTGCCGCGGCGAGCTAAACCCGACGTGCCAAAGCTGGTGTTGCACTTTGAGGGCGCAACGCTGGACCTGCCGAGGGAGAACTACATGGTTGAGTTCGATGACGCAGGTGCTATCAACGCCGGCGATGACCTGACCATCATCGGCAACTACCAGCAACAGAACCTCCACGTCCTCTACGACCTGGTGGGCAACATGTTATCTTTTGTTCCTGCTCAGTGCAACAGGCTTTAGGGCTCCGTAAGAACAGTACCACGTAGATAGAAAAAAAAAACTTAGGGATTCGAAAGAAATTAAATGGATGTACAATCCTTTGTTCCTGCTCGGTGCAACAGGCTTTAGGGCTCCATAAGAACAGTGCCACGTAGATAGAAAAAACATAGGGATTCGAAAGAAATGGATGTACAAAACCCCCAGGATTGTAAAACACCGAAAAATTACGTGAAAAAAACAGGAAAGTTGCCTCCATCCTATGTGAATGACTGATAAAACGACGTTGGAGTGTATACAAAATTTTCCTATAAAGAGTACCAAAATTGGAATAAAAAACCTTGTTCTTTCGCAGTCCTTTCGCAACCGGATCAAACAGGTGGTTACAGGAGATACTGTAAGTGTGAAGCCGAACAACTCTATTGGTCCTTACATTAAAAGTTTTAAGGGGGTTAGACAGGGTGATCTCCTTTCACCCATCCTTTTCAATTTGGTTGCTGATTGTTTGACTAGAATGATCATTAAAGCTCAACATAATGGCCTTTTCACCGGTTTGATTGATCATATTATTCCTTATGGAGTTGCTGTTCTTCAATACGCAAATGATACAATAATTTTCTTGAAACATGATATGAAAGGGGCAAATGACATGAAGTTTTTGCTATATCTGTATGAAATGATAGCTGGTCTCAAAATAAATTTTAACAAAAGTGAAGTTATCACAATCAATGATGAAGAGAATGGGACAGACCTATGCTGAATTATTCAACTGTCAAGTTGGGCTCTTCCCTATTAAGTATTTGGGAGTACCAGTTAGTCCAAGTCGTTTACATGTTAGAGATTGGTTATCACTTATTGATAAATGCTTGAAAAGATTGGATGTTTGGAAAGGTAGCTGTATGTCCATTGCAGGTAGGTCTACACTGATCAGTTCTAGTCTCAACAATTCTCCTATATACCACATGTCGGTTTACCTGTTGCCTAAAACAATAGTGAATAAAATGGACAAGATCAGGAGATCCTTTTTTTGGCAAGGAGGGGGGACGAAAAAGAAATATCATTTGTTGAAATGGGAAAAAAATATGCAAAAACAAGAAAAAAGGTGGTTTGGGAATTAAAAATTTGAGGAAAATGAATGTTAGCTTACTCTGTAAGTGGTGGTGGAAGTTGGAAAAAGAAGATGGGTTGTGGCAAAGGATAGTCAGATATAAGTATTTAAGGAACAACTCAATCCATAATGTATCACATAAACTAAATGGCTCTCATATCTGGAGTGATTTACTCGTTTCTGGAAAGATGCATGGTTGTACCAGCAACCTTTGTGTGAGATTGCTCCTGTACTTTTTGCCTTGTGTAATCTTAAAGATGTTATGGTTGACCAGGTTAGGAATGAGGTCTCTATAATTACTTTCCGTAGATGGTTACCTGAAGATCTTAGATTGCAATGGGAGAAAATTTTGTCTGACGTCTCAACCTTTAACTTTGGTAATGGCTCTGATATGGTTTTGTGGTCTTTAGAAAAGAACAATAAATTTTCTGTGAAATCAATGTATAATGCCTTGACTAGGAGTGATGCTGGGATTTATCATAAAATACTGTGGAAGGGAAAGATCCCTACAAAAATCAAGATTTTTATGTGGCTACTTATGAATGATGCTATACTGACTAAAGACAATCTTAAAAGAAAGTGGCAAGGAGATCTGACATGTTACTTTTGTGATGAACCTGAAAGTATTTCGCATCTTTTTTTCCATTGCCATGTTGCAAAATCAGTATGGGCAATTGTGGCTAAGTGTTTTGGAGCTGATACTGTTCCTGGGAACTTAGATCAAAGTTGGAGATGGTGTGACAGATGGTTACCTCTTGGTAGAAAGTATCATGTTTTAGGAGTTTCAGCTATTTGTTGAGCAATTTGGAAGTCACGCAATAAAACATGCTTTGACAAAATCATCATCAAGAGTCCTTTAGATATTATCTGTCATATGTGTGCGCTTATGAAATACTGGGCAGGTCTTTTTGCTGAGCCGGACAGAGAGCAATTGATCGAAGGTATCAACACGATGCTGCGCTTGGCAAACAGGATCCTGAAGTGCCAGAGGGAAGATCAAGAAGATGCAAGACGCATCCTCGGTGGTGACCAGGATGGACAAGATGATACTCCAGCCTAGGTGGCTTCTTCTGGATGGAATGCTACTTTGTGAAGATGGACGCTGGCTCCTTTACTTTTGGTCTCTGGAACTTGTTTTGGTCTAGTGTTGCAACAGCCGGTTTTCTGGATGCGTTTTACAAACTTGTAAGGGTGATGTTATGCTGACCGTTGGTGGTCATAGGTTCGCTTTGTGATGGTTGTCTTTAGCTCTGAGCCAGAGTAGTTGCGCACTTTCGTTCTTCTTTCTGTTATTTCCCTCCAAACTCTGTATTTCTGTTATGAAAGTAATGGGAATGGGAAGGTTTCTCGGTTGGAAAAAAAGTACGATAGATTGAAAGGTTGGAGAATAGAATTGATAGAATTAGTGTTGTATTGCTAAACCTTATAGATGAGTTTTATAGGAGTACGTTGCTAATTGCTTAGTAGAGGGTAAATAGTCTCCCTAGAGATAAGACGCGGGCTGATACTATAAATGATCATAATCTATCACATTTATCCTAATATACTTTACCGTCTCCACATTTGTTGAACGGTGTCATGAATAGAAAGAGTGCCTCGGATGGTCAAATTGGAGAGGAAGCCATAGGCAGAAATCAACACCCATCCACAGTCATAGTGGGAGTGTCATAGACACTGTAGATGTTCTGGCCAGTACTGGTTTTATATTTGCCTCTATAAAAGTGGTTTTAGAGGCCTTTTCATAAGAATGCCTTTAAGTAAAAAGAAATTAAGGTAGTTTTATAAAAATGCCTTTCGCCTTGTTTACTTGGCTTATAAGCCGTACTTTTTCAACCAACGAACATTATTTTTCTCTCACAATAAATCAGCCAACAGTACTTTCAACCATAGCTTATCAGCCAAGCGAACAGGGCATTTAACAAAACACCTTTAATTAAGAGATGTGTTGTAGTGAGTGGCGAAGGTGCCTTGAAGTCAAGGGGGCCAAATTAGTGGTACGTAATCAACAGCTACACAATTGTTGTACAATGCAAAGCTATTGTTTTATTTTCGCTAAAGCTAAACTGGCTGCACTAAACAACTAACAAAACAGTCATTTTAATGTAGAATGAGCAAATAATTATCCGGTGGGAAGATTTGCATATTTGCGACCCACTTGGCAAGAAACGACCCCATTTAGCACATGCAAGACGGTGAGCAAGCACATGCTGAAAGGATCTATGGATGGTTAGAGGGGCTGAATAGTCTAATTAATTTTTCTACAAATTCACAAACACTAGGCAAAGGTGTTAGTACAAGAGATGATCCTGATAAGCACTACTTGCCTAGTCTATGCAATACAACGCAAACCCCCTATTCAATTCTAGTTGCAAATAACAAGAATTAAGCACTTCACACAAACAAGTAACTAGAGGCTCTACTAAACAACTAAGAAGCTAGCAACAGGAGCAACTAAACCACACAACTTAACAAGAAGACTAAGCTAGTACACTAGTTAACTGTAGGCAAGCAACAACACAAGCACAAGTTAAGAATTGTACGCTCTGTTCGCTTGGCTTATAAGCCGTACTTTTTCAGTCAACGAACATTATTTTTCTCTCACAACAAATCAGTCAACAATACTTTCAGTCATGGCTTATCAGCCAAGCAAACAGGGCAGTAATGCACACTTGTGATCATGATATCCATCTCCATCACCGAATGCCTTGTCAATCACCATCAAGTGGACCCTAGCTTAACCATACTCAATGAAAGCATTATTCCACATGGTTGACACCCAATTATCAAAATTAAACTAGGGCTTTCACATGCAAGACAGCAAGGTTGCATGAGGCCCGCTACTATGTGTGGTGTAGTCTTGTGCATGAGGAAGACGGTGAGCAAGTACCTGTTTGATATTGTTCATGAGCTCTAAAATTGTTTCCCAATTCATTGAAATTTTTAACAATAGATGTGCTGGATCAAAGTGCCATAAAGAATTGACATTATAGGGGAGAGCAAGTGGTTGATTGTTGAGTGCAATCAAAATATGCGGACATATAGAAACAGACAAATATGGACAGACCACCAAAAAATCTAGTTAGAATCACATGATCTAGTATTCACAAGTATACATGTATAAAGTCACACAACAATATACACATATGAAGATCGATCTAATATTCACTTGCATGCCTTGTGTGTTAACTTATTAACATGCATAATTGATGATTAGTAGGTGTATTAACATAAAAATAAGAATATATAGCTGTTCAACATACCCCGCATAGATTGAAAATGGGGTAAATATGGGTTCATCTCGCATGAAAATGGGATCCCGTAAAAATGGACGGGAAATCCTCTCTTTCATTTCCATAAATATAAAAACGGATCCCATAATAAATATGAAAAAGGAAGTAAAAAATAAAAATTGGAGCGCGACGGCGTCCGTTTTCATTCCTAGCTGAGCTGCCACACTTGCCAACCAGTGAACTTTGTGTCATAACCTATTGTCTTTTCTTTGACACGTGCGTCTGTTTCTGTCCTGGCCGTCGAGCCGAGGCGGAGGGCCCAGAGGGCCACATACTAAGCTCAGACTACGCACAAATGAGCTTGGAGAAGGACGTGCACATGGGAACGAGAGAGGGCAGTAGAAGGGATCCGCCCCATGGCGACGTTGTCTTTTTTTTCACGAGAGTGTCCTTGCCACACGTATAAGACTGATTACAATATCTTAAGTAATCCATAAATTATCGTGGAATGATGGAAGCCAACATGATCCAAATAAACTAACTTAAATTATATTACAAAAAAGTTGTGCAATCAATTGGACAGGTGCCAACGAGACTAGCAAGCCTCCTCAAACATGTTGAAAAATAAGGCATTTTCATATTTATTTTAATCCATAAAAATAACGCAATAAAAAAGAGAATGAAGTCATGAATAAAAAGACAGAAACAATTCATGACAAATGTTAACATGATGATAAGACAAATTATAGAGCCGAAACATATGTGAAACATTGTTTTACATAGCTGAAGCATCACAAACATGATCGTTTTACATAGCTGAAGCATCACAGACATGATCACAAATATAAAAGATGTGTTCTCAAATATCAAGATCATGATGATCACAAAATTAAAAGGAACCAGAAAACCAGTACTAGCATAATCATCCGAATCAACCAAACAGAGCATGTTGAATATGAAAGCAGTATTGCCTAGGAACATCATGATATTGATAATGAAACTCAGAAGAGGGTGAAGGAGATTATACCCTGCGGCGGAGCCGCTCGCACCAGGAAAAGCCATGGTGGTGCTTTGCTGTTGTAGTCGTCCCGCTCGATGCAGTGCAGAAAAGGACGCTGTGAAGAGGCGCCGTGAAGAGGCACCGCTACAGGTTCACCAGCGAGTAGTCGTGCCACCACCGACACTCCCCAAAAACGTAATCGCCCGTCTTCACCCGAGCAGGTGAAGCCCACGACGGAGACGCGTTCCGGAGGCCTACTCTTCCATCTCTGGTGCTCGCCGGAGGTGGAACGGGAAGAACTTGCACTGCTAGAAAGTGGTGTACTTCGCCAAGAGAACCTAACCGAGAGGGGAGGATTTGTTTTATAGGCAGAGGCTAGAAGACGAGAAGCCGACGGCACCGAGGGGTCACACCTCCCTTCTGCGGTGGGAGAGACGGAGACGGAGAGCCAGAAGTCACGGAAGTTAACCTCCAATCAATTTGTCACAGGAAACGGAAACGGAGTTTCAAAAATAAAGGCCTCGCCCGCCCGTCCGCTTGCTCGCCGCCGCCCGCCTGCCTCGCCTCGCCACGCCACGCCACGCCCACGCCCACGCGCATGGGCTCGGGCCGGGCCGGGCGGCGGCGGCGGCGGCGCGCGCGCGCGCGTGTGGCATCTAGGTGATTCACTTTTACTTCTCAAATAGATCGATCAATGATCAAGTATTTAAGTAGAGTCTCCTCTTGATTAAATTCTCATATGGTATAAAACCATTAATGTACATGTACGGACCATAGAGTTTAATAGAGATATTAAATAAATGGGCCAAGCCCATAATATCTAATAATCCCCACCAAACTCTAGGGTACGCAGTTTGAAGTTCTCAGAACCACATTCCTTTTATATACCAGTGTTTCGATGGAGACTGTTAAGTTGAACATCCATCTAGAAAGCTAGCTACACTCATCCACAACTGAACAATGGACAGAACCTTGAATTGACAGTTTTGTGCGAGATGAGTTTCACATAGCCTCTTAACTGATACTAGGCTGCCAAGTACCTTCCCTCTGTTTTGAAGCATATAAGTCACACTTCGAGGCCTTTTCATGAGCATCTAGAGATTACCCACATCTCATAGATTGTGACTAGCAATCGAGCTCATATAGGTGTGTTCCTTATAGGATGTTCTGTAGGACAACATCCCCGCTATACCAAGCCGCTCGGATCACATTAAGAACTTAATCATCCTGCCTAACAGTATTGGAGAGACGGTGCATCTCCAACGAACTGAGCTATAATCTAAGGGGTCTCTCCCTCAGTCAATCAACAGCTTGTTTCGCCATCCTAATTCACGGGATCTCCGATCACATAGGATAGGTTACCACTGTTGATGGCTCTATGTGGGTCTCAAACCCAGTTCCCTCGACGCACCTTCTATCACATTGCGTGATAGACCCTTAGTGAATTGATCTGCCAGATTATTTGATGTATGGACATAGTCCAATGCAATTACTCCGGAGTTTCTCAGTTTTCTGACAGTCTTCAAACGTCTCTTCACATGCTTTGTGGACTTCATGTTATCCTTAGAACTGTTTACCTTAGTGATCATAGTTTGATTATCACAGTTCATGGAAATTGCTAGGATTGGTTTCTCAACAATCGGCAAATCCATCAGGAGATCACGGAGCCACTCTGCCTCAGCACTAGCGGTATCCAATGCGGTCAGTTCTGCTTCCATTGTAGACTTTGTTAAGATAGTCTGCTTGTAAGACTTCCAAGAAACAGCACCACCTCCAAGTAGAAACACGTATCCACTCGTGGCATACAGCTGATCCGCATCAGAAATCCAATTAGCATCACAATAACCCTCTAGTACCCTCGGATACCCGAAAAAGTGAATGATGTAACTCATTGTCCCTTTCAAATAGCGCAGCACTCTCTCAAGAGCATTCCAGTGAGTATCTCCCGGATTTGACACAAACCGGCTCAGTTTGCTTACAGCGAACGAGATATCAGGCCTGGTTGCGCTAGCTAGGTACATAAGAGAACCAATTATCTGTGAATATCTCAATTGGTCTCTTGCAATTCTGTGATTCTTCCTCAAATGAACACTTGGATCGTACGGAGTAGGAGCAGGCGTACACTCACTGTACCCAAATCGGTTCAAGACCTTTTCCACATAGTGAGACTGCATAAGAGTTACCCCACCACTTCCTTCCTCCCTTGAAAGCTTAATGTTGAGAATAACATCAGTCTCTCCCAAGTCTTTCATCTCAAAGTTACTCGACAAAAAATCTTTTACTTCTTTAATCACATTTAGATTGTTGCCAAATATTAATATATCATCCACATATAGGCATAATAACACACCATCACCACCACCAAACCGATAATATACACATTTATCAGCTTTATTCACAACAAAGCCGGCTGATGTTAGAGTTTTATCAAACTTCTCATGCCACTGCTTGGGGGCTTGCTTTAGGCCATACAGGGACTTCAATAACTTACAAACTTTACCCTCTTGACCATTTGCAATAAACCCATCAGGTTGATCCATGTAGATCTCTTCCTCAAGCTCTCCATTTAGGAAGGCTGTCTTAACGTCCATCTGATGAATGAGAAGACCATGTGAGGTAGCCAGGGATAGCAACACACGAATGGTCGTCAATCGAGCAACAGGTGAGTAAGTATCAAAGTAATCTTCACCTTCCTTCTGTGTATAACCCTTAACAACAAGCCTAGCCTTGTACTTCTCAATTGTACCATCAGGCCTCAGCTTCTTTTTAAACACCCGTTTGCAGCCCACAGGTTTGCAACCAAATGGACGGTCAACCACTTCCCACGTCCCATTGGACATAATGGAGTCCATCTCACTTTGCACTGCCTCCTTCCACATGTCGGAATTAGGAGAGGAGTATGCCTCAGAAACAGTTGTGGGAGTGTCATCCACGAGATATATAATAAAGTCTTATCCAAAGGATTTTGCAACTCTTTGCCTCTTACTCCTTCGAGTGACAGTATTATCATCCTCCTCAGGATTTTGCTCAAGCTCATGGGTGTTATCATCAGCGTGTATATTCGATTCATGAAGTTCAGGAACATGATCATGACTAGACATGCTAGATGCACCTATTTTCATTGGAAATTCATTCTCAAAAAACGTGGCATCTCTAGACTCCATGACCGTTCCAACAGCCATATCAGGAGCACTAGAATTTATTATTAAAAAACGATAGCCCACACTATGAATGGCATAGCCTAGGAAAACACAATCTACAGTTTTTGGTCCAAGCTTTCGCTTTTTGTTTATTGGCACGTTCACTTTGGCCAAACAACCCCAAACGCGAAGATAAGAAATATTTAATCTCTTTTTCTCCCATTCCTCAAATGGAGTGATTTCTTTGTTCTTTGTGGGCACTCTATTTAGGACATGATTCGCAGTTAAAATTGCCTCACCCCACCATTCCTTAGATAAACCAGCTGTCTCCAACATGGCATTCACCAAGTCAGTTAGAGTGCGGTTCTTTCTCTCAGCAATCCCATTGGATTGTGGTGAGTATGGAGGTGTCCTCTCATGAATTATACCGTGCACCGCGCAAAACTCAGAAAATTCATTAGAGAAATATTCTCCCCCGCGATCGGACCGCAACCGTTTGATATGTTTTTCAAGTTGATTCTCAGCCTCAGCTTTAAAGGTTTTAAAATAATTTAATGCCTCATCTTTTGTTTTAATTAGGTACACATAGCAATATCGAGTGCAATCATCTATGAACGTTATGAAGTATCTCTTACCACCTTTTGTCAAAATTCCGTTCATTTCACAAATATCGGAATGGATGAGTTCAAGTGGTGCCAACTCTCTCGCCGCAACTGCCTTGTGAGGCTTGCGAGGTTGTTTTGCCTCAACGCATGTATGACATTTGGAGCTTTTGGCAACGTCAAATTTAGGAATTAAATTCAGACCAGCTAAGCGGGACATGCAACCAAAGTTAACATGACATAATCGAGAATACCAAACATTCATCTCAACATTAACGTTATTAACGACATTATTCACTGCAAGAGGTAAAGTATCAACCAAAGACAAGCGGAACAAGCCTCCGCTCTCATAGCCTTTTCCAACAAAGGTTCCATACTTCGACATAACACATTTATTCGACTCAAACATAAGTTTAAAACCATCTCGACATAGCAGAGAGCCACTAATAAGATTTCTCCTTATTGAGGGGACATGATGCACGTTCTTGAGTTGCACGGTCTTCCCCGAAGTAAGCTTCAGATCCACCGTACCAACACCATGAACACCAGCACGCGCGCCATTCCCCATCAGCAAGGCTCCACTCCTCCCGACCTGGTAAAAAGAAAACAAGGACTTATCAGCACACACATGTATATTTGCACCTGTATCAACCCACCAATCAGGTGAGGAACAAACTGTAAATGCAGATAAATTACCATACCCAGCAGCGTCTGCATCAGTCTCAATGGTGTTGACTGTCTTCGCCTTTGGTGGGGGCTTCCACTTAGCCTCAGGACACTCTCTAGAAAAGTGCCCAGTGTTCCCACAAGTGAAGCAGTTCATCTTTGCCTTGTCTAATCCCATCTTCTTATTGTTACCTTTCTTGAAGAAGGTAGTGGATTTCTGCTTAAGCTCCTGCTAGGGCTTCTTCTTTTGTGGCTTAGGACGAAACTTTTGCACCACATGTGCACTAGTAGTCGCCTCACCATTCCCACCCTTGCTCTTTCCCTTAACATCCTTTGCTCTTGCCTTGTCCTCAACATCAAGAGTGCCAACAAGTTCAGCAATGCTAAACTGTTGCCTCTTGTGTTTCAAGGTAGTAGCAAAATCAGTCCAGGAAGGTGGCAGCTTAGCAATAATGCACCCTGCCACGAACCTGTCAGGGAGAGGACAGCCGTACAGCTCCAATTCCTTCACCAGTCCCTGTATCTCATGAGCCTGTTCGACTACAGGACGGTTATCAACCATCTTGTTGTCATGGAACTGCTCCATGATGTACAGCTCAGAGCCGGCGTCGGAAAGACCGTACCGGGCCTCAAGGGCTTCCCACACAGCTCTGCCAGTCGGGAGTGGTATGTAGGCATCAACCAGAGAATCATTGATGATGCTCAATAGTGCAGCCTTGCACATGGTCTCAGCATGTCCCTAAGCCTGTTCATCCTCATCGGATCTCACAGTAGCAGGCTGATCATTGAGCACATGACCACAGCACATGGCCGACAACCACAGAAGGGCTTTCTCACGCCACCTCTTGTAGTGAGTGCCCTCAAACGGCGTAGGCTTTAGCATGCCCGCAAAGCCAACAGATGAAAATGTCCTAAAATTACGTTTTTAGAATGTTGAAAAATAAGGCATTTTCATATTTATTTTAATCCATAAAAATAACGCAATAAAAAAGAGAATGAAGTCATGAATAAAAAGACAGAAACAATTCATGACAAATGTTAACATGATGATAAGACAAATTATAGAGCCAAAACATATGTGAAACATTGTTTTACATAGCTGAAGCATCACAAACATGATCGTTTTACATAGCTGAAGCATCACAGACATGATCACAAATATAAAAGATGTGTTCTTAAATATCAAGATCATGATGATCACAAAATTAAAAGGAACCAGAAAACCAGTACTAGCATAATCATCCGAATCAACCAAACAGAGCATGTTGAATATGAAAGCAGTATTGCCTAGGAACATCATGATATTGATAATGAAACTCAGAAGAGGGTGAAGGAGATTATACCCTGCGGCGGAGCCGCTCGCACCAGGAAAAGCCATGGTGGTGCTTTGCTGTTGTAGTCGTCCCGCTCGATGCAGTGCAGAAAAGGACGCCGTGAAGAGGCGCCGTGAAGAGGCACCGCTACAGGTTCACCAGCGAGTAGTCGTGCCACCACCGACACTCCCCAAAAACGTAATCGCCCGTCTTCACCCGAGCAGGTGAAGCCCATGACGGAGACGCGTTCCGGAGGCCTACTCTTCCATCTCTGGTGCTCGCCGGAGGTGGAACGGGAAGAACTTGCACTGCTGGAAAGTGGTGTACTTCGCCAAGAGAACCTAACCGAGAGGGGAGGATTTGTTTTATAGGTAGAGGCCAGAAGACGAGAAGCCGATGGCACCGAGGGGTCACACCTCCCTTCTGCGGTGGGAGAGACGGAGACGGAGAGCCAGAAGTCACGGGAGTTAACCTCCAATCAATTCGTCACAGGAAACGGAAACGGAGTTTCAGAAATAAAGGCCTCGCCCGCCCGTCCGCTCGCTCGCCGCCGCCCGCCTGCCTCGCCTTGCCTCGCCCACGCCCACGCGCACGGGCACGGGCTCGGGCCGGGCCGGGCGGCGGCGGCGGCGCGTGCGCGCGCGTGTGGCATCCAGGTGATTCACTTTTACTTCTCAAATAGATCGATCAATGATCAAGTATTTAAGTAGAGTCTCCTCTCGATTAAATTCCCATATGGTATAAAACCATTAATGTACATGTACGGACCATAGAGTTTAATAGAGATATTAAATAAATGGGCCAAGCCCATAATATCTAACAAAACATACACTCGAACCCCGTCACGTCGAACTTCATAAGCGCTCGAAGTGTGGCCCTTTTTTCGAAGTCGAGCGAACCCTAGAATGTCTGCTGGAAGTCTACCACCACCTGGGAATCCGACGGCTGTGAGGCAGAAGGTTTCCACTTTGACAAAAGCACTTTCTGCGCTTGAAGGGTGGCGTTAGGGGCCCGAGAGACACACTTTGCCGCCAAACGCTAGCTATGACGGATGGTGACCGACGATGGAGAGCTACGGGTTCGATGTCGAGGTGGCGCCTTGAGGATGGGAGTCTTCAGCGGGGCGAAGACGCGCCTAGCAAACTCCCTGGCAAGGGCCGAAGGCGAATCTAGCAGATCGTCACCATCCACCCTCAGCGCCTCAGCATCCGCGAAGCTGAGCTAGACCATCCATGGTGGCAAACGAGTGTCCGCTAACGATGCCTGAGCCTCTAGGCGGTGGCGAACAAGTGTCCGCTAATGATGCCTGAGCCTCTAGGCCACAGTCGGAGTAGACAGACGCCCCCGCTCGAGCACCCTAGAAAGCTGGCTTTCTGCAGTTGTTTGCCTGTTCCCCTTTCTTTTCAGTTTTCACTCCAAATCTATCGGCAGGCATGCTCCTGTCATCTTTCCAAGCCCTTCGCTGCTCTGCGGCTTACTCTATCCTAACTCCTAACCTTCCGCAAGGGGCCTCCACATGCCAGATGAACTGCCCCGCCCATGGAAAGAGAACCCACGACCACTAGTAGACAAACTGGCTTTAGTCCCGGTTTCCAACCCCCTTTAATCCCGGTTTTGGAACCGGTACTATGAAATCGGGATTAAAGGTCTTGATTTTTAGTCCCGGTTCCTTCAACCGGGAGTAGAGGTGTTTATTGGGTGAAAAAAGTTGCAGTTGTGGAGATTCGAACCTACGACCTCTCACTTCAGCTCTTACACGTGTTACCATCTCACCTACCACCACACATCTTACTTAAATAAGATACGCTTTCTTTTTAAATTCAGTTTGGAGACACCTTTAGTCCGGGTTTGAGACATAAACCGGGGCTAAAGGTACCTTTAGTCCAGGTTCGTGCCTCAAACCGGGACTAAAAGTCACTTTTAGTCCGAGTTCATGTCTCAAACCGGGACTAAAGATTCTCGCACTGACGTGCCTCTGACACACCTCAGTAGCCGTTGGGTAGGGACCTTTAGTCCAACAAAGGTTCCATACTTCGACATAACACATTTATTCGACTCAAACATAAGTTTAAAACCATCTCGACATAGCAGAGAGCCACTAATAAGATTTCTCCTTATTGAGGGGACATGATGCACGTTCTTGAGTTGCACGGTCTTCCCCGAAGTAAGCTTCAGATCCACCGTACCAACACCATGAACACCAGCACGCGCGCCATTCCCCATCAGCAAGGCTCCACTCCTCCCGACCTGGTAAAAAGAAAACAAGGACTTATCAGCACACACATGTATATTTGCACCTGTATCAACCCACCAATCAGGTGAGGAACAAACTGTAAATGCAGATAAATTACCATACCCAGCAGCGTCTGCATCAGTCTCAATGGTGTTGACTGTCTTCGCCTTTGGTGGGGGCTTCCACTTAGCCTCAGGACACTCTCTAGAAAAGTGCCCAGTGTTCCCACAAGTGAAGCAGTTCATCTTTGCCTTGTCTAATCCCATCTTCTTATTGTTACCTTTCTTGAAGAAGGTAGTGGATTTCTGCTTAAGCTCCTGCTAGGGCTTCTTCTTTTGTGGCTTAGGACGAAACTTTTGCACCACATGTGCACTAGTAGTCGCCTCACCATTCCCACCCTTGCTCTTTCCCTTAACATCCTTTGCTCTTGCCTTGTCCTCAACATCAAGAGTGCCAACAAGTTCAGCAATGCTAAACTGTTGCCTCTTGTGTTTCAAGGTAGTAGCAAAATCAGTCCAGGAAGGTGGCAGCTTAGCAATAATGCACCCTGCCACGAACCTGTCAGGGAGAGGACAGCCGTACAGCTCCAATTCCTTCACCAGTCCCTGTATCTCATGAGCCTGTTCGACTACAGGACGGTTATCAACCATCTTGTTGTCATGGAACTGCTCCATGATGTACAGCTCAGAGCCGGCGTCGGAAAGACCGTACCGGGCCTCAAGGGCTTCCCACACAGCTCTGCCAGTCGGGAGTGGTATGTAGGCATCAACCAGAGAATCATTGATGATGCTCAATAGTGCAGCCTTGCACATGGTCTCAGCATGTCCCTAAGCCTGTTCATCCTCATCGGATCTCACAGTAGCAGGCTGATCATTGAGCACATGACCACAGCACATGGCCGACAACCACAGAAGGGCTTTCTCACGCCACCTCTTGTAGTGAGTGCCCTCAAACGGCGTAGGCTTTAGCATGCCCGCAAAGCCAACAGATGAAAATGTCCTAAAATTACGTTTTTAGAATGTTGAAAAATAAGGCATTTTCATATTTATTTTAATCCATAAAAATAACGCAATAAAAAAGAGAATGAAGTCATGAATAAAAAGACAGAAACAATTCATGACAAATGTTAACATGATGATAAGACAAATTATAGAGCCAAAACATATGTGAAACATTGTTTTACATAGCTGAAGCATCACAAACATGATCGTTTTACATAGCTGAAGCATCACAGACATGATCACAAATATAAAAGATGTGTTCTTAAATATCAAGATCATGATGATCACAAAATTAAAAGGAACCAGAAAACCAGTACTAGCATAATCATCCGAATCAACCAAACAGAGCATGTTGAATATGAAAGCAGTATTGCCTAGGAACATCATGATATTGATAATGAAACTCAGAAGAGGGTGAAGGAGATTATACCCTGCGGCGGAGCCGCTCGCACCAGGAAAAGCCATGGTGGTGCTTTGCTGTTGTAGTCGTCCCGCTCGATGCAGTGCAGAAAAGGACGCCGTGAAGAGGCGCCGTGAAGAGGCACCGCTACAGGTTCACCAGCGAGTAGTCGTGCCACCACCGACACTCCCCAAAAACGTAATCGCCCGTCTTCACCCGAGCAGGTGAAGCCCATGACGGAGACGCGTTCCGGAGGCCTACTCTTCCATCTCTGGTGCTCGCCGGAGGTGGAACGGGAAGAACTTGCACTGCTGGAAAGTGGTGTACTTCGCCAAGAGAACCTAACCGAGAGGGGAGGATTTGTTTTATAGGTAGAGGCCAGAAGACGAGAAGCCGATGGCACCGAGGGGTCACACCTCCCTTCTGCGGTGGGAGAGACGGAGACGGAGAGCCAGAAGTCACGGGAGTTAACCTCCAATCAATTCGTCACAGGAAACGGAAACGGAGTTTCAGAAATAAAGGCCTCGCCCGCCCGTCCGCTCGCTCGCCGCCGCCCGCCTGCCTCGCCTTGCCTCGCCCACGCCCACGCGCACGGGCACGGGCTCGGGCCGGGCCGGGCGGCGGCGGCGGCGCGTGCGCGCGCGTGTGGCATCCAGGTGATTCACTTTTACTTCTCAAATAGATCGATCAATGATCAAGTATTTAAGTAGAGTCTCCTCTCGATTAAATTCCCATATGGTATAAAACCATTAATGTACATGTACGGACCATAGAGTTTAATAGAGATATTAAATAAATGGGCCAAGCCCATAATATCTAACAAAACATACACTCGAACCCCGTCACGTCGAACTTCATAAGCGCTCGAAGTGTGGCCCTTTTTTCGAAGTCGAGCGAACCCTAGAATGTCTGCTGGAAGTCTACCACCACCTGGGAATCCGACGGCTGTGAGGCAGAAGGTTTCCACTTTGACAAAAGCACTTTCTGCGCTTGAAGGGTGGCGTTAGGGGCCCGAGAGACACACTTTGCCGCCAAACGCTAGCTATGACGGATGGTGACCGACGATGGAGAGCTACGGGTTCGATGTCGAGGTGGCGCCTTGAGGATGGGAGTCTTCAGCGGGGCGAAGACGCGCCTAGCAAACTCCCTGGCAAGGGCCGAAGGCGAATCTAGCAGATCGTCACCATCCACCCTCAGCGCCTCAGCATCCGCGAAGCTGAGCTAGACCATCCATGGTGGCAAACGAGTGTCCGCTAACGATGCCTGAGCCTCTAGGCGGTGGCGAACAAGTGTCCGCTAATGATGCCTGAGCCTCTAGGCCACAGTCGGAGTAGACAGACGCCCCCGCTCGAGCACCCTAGAAAGCTGGCTTTCTGCAGTTGTTTGCCTGTTCCCCTTTCTTTTCAGTTTTCACTCCAAATCTATCGGCAGGCATGCTCCTGTCATCTTTCCAAGCCCTTCGCTGCTCTGCGGCTTACTCTATCCTAACTCCTAACCTTCCGCAAGGGGCCTCCACATGCCAGATGAACTGCCCCGCCCATGGAAAGAGAACCCACGACCACTAGTAGACAAACTGGCTTTAGTCCCGGTTTCCAACCCCCTTTAATCCCGGTTTTGGAACCGGTACTATGAAATCGGGATTAAAGGTCTTGATTTTTAGTCCCGGTTCCTTCAACCGGGAGTAGAGGTGTTTATTGGGTGAAAAAAGTTGCAGTTGTGGAGATTCGAACCTACGACCTCTCACTTCAGCTCTTACACGTGTTACCATCTCACCTACCACCACACATCTTACTTAAATAAGATACGCTTTCTTTTTAAATTCAGTTTGGAGACACCTTTAGTCCGGGTTTGAGACATAAACCGGGGCTAAAGGTACCTTTAGTCCAGGTTCGTGCCTCAAACCGGGACTAAAAGTCACTTTTAGTCCGAGTTCATGTCTCAAACCGGGACTAAAGATTCTCGCACTGACGTGCCTCTGACACACCTCAGTAGCCGTTGGGTAGGGACCTTTAGTCCCGGTTGAAGCTACCAACCAGGACTAAAGGTTTCTCTAATCCCGGGCGCGAAAAATATCGAAACTAAAGCCAAATTTCAAAGTGGATTAAAAGTTATTTCTCTACTGGTGGACCGAGGGAGAGGAAGTTCCAGGGTAGCTAAAAGATTCAAAAGGTTGTGTGACCAGAGAAAAATTCGAGGTCATCCTCGATCTGTTGCTATCTTTGTTTGCAAGTACACAACACAACCGCGTACTGTTTTTTTCCAGCACACAAAAAGGTCAATCTGGTACACGAGCAGCAATTCATTATCATTTGTGTCTTTTCTTTTTCTTTCAGGGCATGTACAACGAAGGCACACGTAACCATTAGCCTCAGACTAAAAGCAGATTCCATATTCACTCTCTCTTAGGATCGAAACTCATATAGACATCTAAATCTAAAATAGGTAGTAAGAGATTTAAAATTAGTCTTCAACATAGTATCTATACGGAAAACCTATTTTGAGTTGTCTGAGAGGCACAACTCAAATATGGGCATCATCTCTCCTAAAAATCTATTTGCAGAAAGGATTCTCTTTTGGATCTGGTTGTTGGAGAAGATGTCGAATATGTATCGAATCTTTTACCTGTAGCGCTACTCAAAGGACGAATAGATCTTGTATTTTGGGTGTTGTTATTGGAGATAGCTAAAGCCACACCATCAGCCTATCCCATCGTCCTGCTAAAGCTATCTCCAACAACAACACCCAAAATACAAGACTCATTTGTCATTTGGGTAGTGCTACAGACAAAAGGTTCAATACATATTCGTCATTTTCTCCAATAAAAAGATCCAAAAGAGAATCATTTCTGTAAATAAGTTTCTAGGAGAGAGGATGTCCATATTTAAGTTGTGTCTCTTAAACAACCTAAAATAGGTTTTCCATATATATACTCTATTAGATGCTGATTTTGAATCTCGTGCTACCCGCTTTAAATTTAGGCGTAAGTTTCTTATCGGAGACCGTCTAAGAGCGGGCATGCAGCACCTTTTCTTATTTCTCACTCTTCAAGGCCACCATGCGCCGGTCACGGTGCATTCTCGAGCGTTCTCTCCTGCTATTTGTCAGGTAGAGATCCTGGTTCTTCTGTAGGCTACTGCTGGGCTCTGTGAGACCACCAAAAGAAAGTGATATGGCACGCTGATGCCGAGGTGGAGGATGGGGGGAAGTAGGCCATCCTGACGCGTTGGGGAAGTCCTAAAAAAGCCATTAGCTTCGGCAGATTTTGGCAGGTGTGCCTATGCGCCAGAATGCACTCCTAGCATCTGCATGAGCATGACACATGGAAAAGTTTGTTAATGGTCGCGTCCTGATTTGTGAACTGCAACATGATTTTCCGCACAAGTTCGAAACATTATTGACCATTAGATACGATTGATGCAATCCAATAATAGAAAACCCTCTAGGTCGTCCCCTATCTCTACTCTACCTAATACTAAAGAGTGAAGCGATTCTTCGAACCATCTTTTTTATATTCGTAAAGTGCTCTTGACTTGGTTCGTCGTTCACATGGTTCGATTAGGAATGAAAACGGTATGGATATTTTCCGACCGTATATAAGATCGAATCCGTTTAATGAAGCTCAGATCTATCCGTATTCGAGTCCGGATATTCAACGTCCGATATCGTATTCGTATTTGAATACTCAAATCGTATATTTATAATATCGATATCCAATCGTATCCTATCCAATATGGGCTCTGTTCGGCAGGACTTATTGCTGCTGCAGCTGATTTGTAGAGCTGATTTGTTGTGAGAGAAAAACACTATTCATGGCTGAAAAAGTAGAATTGATTCTGGCTTATAAGCTCAAGCGAACAAAGCCATGGTTGATATTAACCATATTCGAATCTGAATCCGAACAGAAATATGAAAACAAATATAATATCAGCGTATCCGGTCCGTTTTCTCCATAGTTCCCATATTTTTTCTATCCGCTCGGTGTCCATTTTTTTCACACTGAACTCAAGTCGAATTCTCTTCCGCGCCGAAAACAATGTGCTATGCTTAGGAGATGAAATGACAGGCCGAAAGCCTTTGGTCCAAGAAGTCATATATGGACACGGAGGCGGAAAGCGTGGCTACGCGAACAGCGAACTTGCTCGCTGCCCTAGTCATACACCGCCGGTGACGCCGTACCTCGAGTACTGAAGCATGAAGCATCAAGGAAGGGCCGAGCTCAGTAGCACCATGATGGCATCCTCCGCGACGAGCCGACGACAGCAACGGGCGCCTTTTCAGTTCATGGGTGCCAGTGTGCCACCGGGTTGGCCGCCGGGCCGATGCGCCGCTCTTCTCCGCGAGCTCATATGTGCCTTCTCGGCTTCTAACGCTCGCACGGCGGGTTCCATAGCAGGCTTCCTCGATGGGTCTTCGACTCCGCTACGGGCTCCGGCACCCTCACCGCCTCACGTGGTGCCTCGCTCCATGCTGCCGGCTTCCTCGAGGAGTCGAGGCTCCGGCTGCGGGCTGCTCTGGTTGCTGCGCTATGCTGTATGAAGGCGGCGATGCTGTTGTAGCCGTAGGAAGGACGGAAGGGGCCGCGATGTCGATGAAGCTAACTCTTGATTTTTTCTGTATAGATTGATCGTGCGGTTGAGATATGCATAAAAATGAAAATGTGTGTGACTAAATGCCAGTTCAGTTCACCACGTGCTATGGGAACTAGAAACATAGAAGTGTTTCCTTCCTATTTTTTCTCCTTGGAAACTCAAATAGGCAGCTGCATGTAAATTACTAAATTCAGACGCGAGATCATTTCAACCAGCTAATACTCACCATTATACACTATCGGAGACGGCTTCTTTGTCGAGTGTCCTAGACTTTGCCGAGTGTTTTTTATCGGGTACTCGATAAAGAGGCCGTTTGCTGAGTGCCAGATAGAAAGCACTCGGCAAACAAATGGCACTCGGCAAAAAGGTGGTTTGCCGAGTGCCGAACACTCGGCAAAGAATAACACTCGGCAAAGATTAGGTTTGCCGAGTGTCAAACAATAACACTTAGCAAAGGGCCACCGCCGTTAACGGCCGGCAGCCGCCGTTAATCCTTTGCCGAGTGTCTTCTCCTGACACTCGGCAAAGAGGCTTCTTTGTCGAGTGTCATTTTTTTTTGACACTCGGCAAACCATATTTTTTTTTTACTTTTGACCTCCAAACTTTTTCTGCAGTCCTCAGACAATACCTGGTACTCCATGTTCCAACGTGACACATTTCTCAGATTTTTCTATATTTCTTTAATTTATTTCATTTAATTGAATTTTCTTGGATAATTCAAATTATAACTGCTAGTCATTCGAATAATGAAAAAAATGAATGGAAAAATGATATGCATGTTATTTAGTATAATGTGAGGCCACATCCAGGAACAGACAACCAATTTCGAACATCTTGTTCACAAAATATGACCACGAACTTGCGGTCGAGTTGTTTTTAAATTCTATAAAAAGCAAACGAAGTCCGAAAATCATGAAACTTGTCAAGATGTCAAGATATCATATGTGGAGGCTGTGATAAAAAAATTAAGGAGGTTTCGCGCAAGTTATCACGTACGATGCTTGCAAACCGAAGTCGGCCTCTTCACGAAACCGCCCCGGCCTGTGCCCGCGCCGCCGCGCCAGCCCCGCCGCCGCCGCCCCCGCCCGCGTCGCCCCCCGTGCCGTGCCGTCGGAGAAGGAGGAGAGAGAGGAGGAGGAGGAGAGGAGAGGAGGAAGAAGGAGGAAGAGAAGGAGGAGGAAGAAGAAGAAGGAGGCGCCAGCCCCGCCGCCACCTCCGCCCCCGCCCGCGCTGTCCCCAGCGCTTCCCCAGCCGTCGCCTTGTCCACCGGCGCCCTGGCCCCTTCACCACCGCTGCCCTACGACGCCCACTAGGTATGCCCTACCGTTGTCATCGTCGTAGTATTACTAGTAGTTGCGGTAGTAGTAGTGGTAGAGTAGCAGTGGTGGTAGTCGCAGGAGTGGTTGTGACATTGTTATATATATGTGGTTGGATATAATCTTGTGCATGTCGGTCATCGTACCATTCATATATATGTGCATGTCGGCCATCGTGCAGTTAGTTTTCTTGCATATTTTGGAAACCTCACCGTGCAGGGGAGGTGCTGTCGAAATTTTGTATTGACAGTTTTATGTTTCTTTTTTTTGTAGAGAAGAGCCCGTCGGAGCGGAGCCGGAGCACCTCGGCGACCCCGATCGCCTTCATCGCCGCTGCGGGTCTGCCTGCACCGCGTCGCCTCACCACTACACCGACCCGCCACGGCCCCGCTAGCCTGACTCCACCGCCACCCTAGGTATAACCCCTCTTTCCGTATCATGGTCGTAGATCACGTAACCCAGTTAGGCGTCTCCCGTTCGAAAGAGATACGGTTGAAAATATGCAGATATTTCTATATCTAAAACCGTATCTATTTCGAATTATCTATGTTTTTTGGACAGCCCGCGGATGCGTAGGTGGGGTTAGTTTTCATGGTCTGCTCAGATCTGAGACAGAGTTTCATCATCATCTCCCTGTTGTTCTCCGGATACACACTCTCCCTGACAGGATGTGTATTTAGAGAACAGCGGGGATGTGCTGCCGAAATTCTGTCTCGGATAGGAGTAGAGCATGGAAACTAACCCCACATACGCATCCTCGCATGGGATTAGGACCTATCCTCACCTATTAGATAGTAGGAACATCGTGTAGATGCAATTGATGTTTGTATTACTCGTCGCTATATATGTTAGAGGATGGATTACTATGAGTGGATGTACATGGGCCGCACACAAGTCAGGGTTAGGTCACTAATGAGTGGATTGACAAGACCGATGCTTTCTTGGAACGGGCATTTGGCATGGCTGCTAAAGGAGTGAGTAAAATTTGTTGTCCCTGCAGCAAATGTGCAAACAGAAAAAGACAAACGAAGAAGGTCATGGGAGAACATCTTTGGAAGAATGGAATTATGGCAGACTATACCCGGTGGGTCTACCATGGTGAAGCCGATCGTATGAGAGAAGAGGTGGTGAGACCACGCGTCGAGGATTATGATGTTGATGCCGGGGTAGCAGACATGTTAAATGACTATCACGAGGCATAGTTCGTTGAAGGACGTACGGAGGAGGAGCCAGAGGCAACTGCAAAGGTGTTCTACGCCATGTTTGCCGCGGCACAGAAACCCCTTCATGGCCAGACAAAGGTTTCTCAACTGGATGTCATTGGACGCATAATGGCGTTAAAGTCCCAGTATAGCCTAAGTCGAGACGCCTTTGATGGTATGTTGACAGTTATTGGCAGCCTGCTTTCGGAGGGTCACCTTCTGCCAAAGAGCATGCACGAGTCATAGAAACTCCTTCGTGCACTTAAGATGTCGTATGCGCAGATACATGCTTGCCCGAAGGGGTGCGTCCTATTTAGGAAAGAATACGTGGAAGCAAAGTACTGTCCAAAGTATAAATCCTCTAAGTTCCTGGAGGTAGATTCTGGTGATAGCCAAAAGAGGCAGCTTGACATTCCCGTGACAATCCTACGGCACCTTCCGTTCATACCGAGGATCCAACGGCTATAGATGACCGAGGAATCTACGAAACAGATAACATGGCACAAAAATGGTAAACTATACAATCCTGACAGGATGGTACATGCATCCGATGGTGAAGCATGGACCCACTTTGGTGGCATTCATCATGAGAAAGCTAAAGAGGCTCATAATGTACGTGTTGCACTGGCAACAGATGGGTTCAATCCTTATGGAATGATGGCTGCCCCATACACATGTTGGCCCATGTTCGTTATCCCCCTCAATCTCCCCCCGGCGTATGCTTTCAACGACAGAATGTATTCTTATCGTTGATAATTCCTGGACACCCGGGGAATAATATGGGTATGTTCATGGAGCCTATGATTGATGAATTGGTCCGTGCTTGGGAGGAAGGGGTATGGACATACGACCGAGCTACAAAGAAAAACTTTGAAATGCATGTTTGGTACCACTACTCCCTGCATGACTTCCTGGTGTATGGGATATTCTGCGTCTGGTGTGTTCATGGGAAGTTTCCATGTCCAGTATGTAAGGAAGGTCTGAGGTTCATTTGGTTGCAGAAGGGTGATAAGTATTCATCGTTTGACAAACATCGGCAATTCCTCCCTCTTGACCATGCATTCAGACGAGACATCAAGAACTTTACGAAAGGTGTCATAGTGACAGACCCTACACCACCGATAATGACTGGTGCCGCGGTTCATGAATAGATAGATGGTCTCGTGGTCAATCCAGAAGGTGGTTTTGTGGGATATGGAGAGCAACATATGTGGACTCATAAGTCGGGCTTGACTCGACTCCCCTATTTTGATGACCTTCTTCTTCCACACAACATTTATGTAATGCACACTGAAAAGAATGTCGCCGAGGCACTTTGGGCAACAATCATGGACATTCCTAACAAGTCAAAGGACAATGTTAAGGCTAGAGTGGATCTGGCAACGTTATGCGATAGACCAAATCAACATATGAAGCCTCCTAGTCGCGGCAAGACATGGAGAAGGCCTAAGACCGATTTTGTCTTGAGCAAGCCCTAAAGGAGGGAAGTACTAGAATGGATGTAGACGTTAATGTTCTCTGATGGATATGCAGCTAATCTGAGGAGGAGAGTGAACTTATCTACTATGCGAGTTTTAGGGATGAAGAGTCATGACTACCACATATGGATTGAGTGGCTTCTTCCGGCGATGGCTTGAGGCTATGTCCCTGAGCATGTCTGGCTAGTGCTAGCAGAGTTGAGCTATTTCTTTCACGTGCATAATCCACCCCCTCGTTACAATGCTAGAAAAAATGAATCGAACCTCAGCCTTTTCTGAGGGCAACTCGGAAGCGCAAGTGCATCGACCCCCAAGACCTTGAATCATGAAGAGTGGTGCCATATCATGCTATACGTGTTGACCAACCTTGATGATGTGGCGCCATACATGCAGTAAGTTCTCAACGAACTTGTTAAATATGTCGTTACTATTCTGCATCCAACCCCTTGTTTCTCGTTGGTACAGGGAAGAGGCCGACTTCGGTTTGCAAGCATCGTACGTGACAACTTGCGTGAAACCTCCTCAATTTTTTTATCACAGCCTCCACATATGATATCTTGACATCTTGATAAGTTTCATGATTTTCAGACTTCTTTTGCTTTTTATAGAATTTAAAAACAACTCGACCGCAAGTTCGTGGTCATGTTTCGTGAACAAGATGTTCGAAATTGGTGGCCTGTTCCTAGATACGGCCTCACATTATACTAAATAACATGAATATCATTTTCCATTCATTTTTTTCATTATTCGAATGACTAGCAGTTATAATTTGAATTATCCAAGAAAATTTAATTAAATAAAATAAATTAAAGAAATATAGAAAAAGTCCAAGAAATGTGCCACATTGGAACATGGAGTACCAGGTAAGTACCAGGTATTGTCTGACGACTGCAGAAAAAGTTTAGAGGTCAAAAGTAAAAAAAAAAATATGGTTTGCCGAGTGTCAAAAAATGACACTCGGGAAAGAAGCCTCTTTGCCGAGTGTCAGGAGAAGACACTCGGCAAAGGATTAACGGCGGCTGCCGGCCGTTAACGGCGGCGGCCCTTTGCCAAGTGTTATTGTTTGACACTCGGCAAACCTGGTCTTTGCCGAGTGTTATTCTTTGCCGAGTGTTCGGCACTCGGCAAACCACCTTTTTGCCGAGTGCTTTCTCTCTGGCACTCGGCAAACAGCCTCTTTACCGAGTGCCCGATAAAAAACACTCGACAAAGTCTGAGACACTCGGCAAAGAAGCCGTCTCCGGTAGTGCGGCTGCATTCGGCCTAACTAGTAACACAAGTGTGTTTCACATGGACCTTAGGTCTGAAAAGCTAGGCCTAAGTTGTGAATTTAGCATGATGACAGCAAACTCACTCTACCTATTTGATCAAGAACGGATGGCTCTCAGTCGGCAACAAACACAACCGTCCTTAATGGCCTAATACACATGATATCCCATCGAAGGACTTGAAGAAAAGAACACAGTGGGCGAAAACGAATCTAGGCTTATATATAGTTGGACTTTGTCATTATGGGTTTTTTGTAGGCAATTAGTTGATCATAAAATCCAACAATGTTAGTGAAGTTCTGGCTAGCCATGGGAGAGACATAGGAGCAATTCGGACCACTTTTCATTGGGTGGAAGGGATGACAGATGGAAGAAACGCTCCTGGCTTTAATATTAGGTACAGATGAAGAATATATTATTAGCTAGGATGTACTATATATCAACATTTGATGACCATAGGCCCTCCCACCACTACGGGATAAGTAGCTTTGCCGAGTGCCAGGGGCACTCGGTAAAGTCTTTGCCGAGTGTAACACTCGGCATACAACACACGGCATTAATTTGTCGGCAAACTTTTTTATCGAGCACTCGGCAAATAGTTTGCCGAGTGTCAATAAACACTCGGCAAAAATAAACTCTCGGCAAAAAAATGTTAACGGGATGGCACGGTGACGATGATTTTGTCGAGTGCACGACGGAAAAACACTCGACAAAGTTTCTCAAGTTTGTTGAGCGTCCGAACTAAAACACTCGGCGAAGTTCCTATACTTTACCGAGTGTTAAGACCAAAACACTCGGCAAAGTTCATATACTTTACCGAGTGTTAAGACCAAAACACTCGGCAAAGTTTCCAAACTTTGCCGAGTGTCCAGCCTAAAACACTCGGCAAAGTTTAGACACTTTACCAAGTGTCACGCTCAAAACACTTGGCAAACAAGCACGCAACGACCAGATTTTATGATCACTTTGCCGGGTGTCCATTTGAATACACTCGGCAAAGAAGGTTCCCAGATAACAGAAAATGGCCTCTTCGCCGAGTGTGTTTCCTTGACACTCGGCAACTCCTCTCTTTGTCGAGTGTTACACTCGGCAAAGCGACTAAGACCCTCCTTTTTTACTAATCTGTCACGTATAACGGACCCCTCTCAATTCACAATAAACCATCACAATTCACAATAAAACATCATCACAGACATAATTATGTCACAATCATAATAAACCATCATCATAATTGACAATAAACCATCATCACAAGTCACAATAAACCATCATCACAATTTACAATAAACCATCATCACAAGTCACAACTAAGTCACAATAAGCCACAAATGCAAATGTAATCACTGCGGAGGCCCTTGGAACCTTTACGACAAATCCGAGTCTTGAAACTGATTATTTGATGTTGCCGATTGATTCTGCACAAAAGAGAAGTATTCGAAACAGTGTTAGCTTCCTTTTTAAGTTGCAGGAAAATGATAATAGATTAACACTCCCATAATTCTCTCTGCTCATTTTTATCTATGTACTACGTTATTTCTTGTTTACAGTGCTGCATGCATTAAGCTTCAAGAATACCAAACTGCAAAGGCTGCTCTTGAGTTGGGTTCTTCCTATGCATCAGGCAATGTGGCAGCGGTAAAACAGGTGAGGTGAGCACGGGTTAAAAATTTTAATTTAGGGGGTGTTTAGATCCCACCCAAAATCCAAAATTTTCCAAGATTTTCCGTCACATCGAATCTTGCGGCACATGCATGGAGCAATAAATATAGGTAAAAAGAACAACTAATTGCACAGTTTGCCCGTAATTGACGAGACGAATCTTTTAAGCCTAAATAGTTCATAATTGGATAATTTTTGTCAAATACAAACGAAAGTGCTACAGTGTCCATTTTCCAAACTGGAAGGGATCTAAACACCCCCTTAATGATGCGAGGAACAACAGCAAACTCCAGGGCTGCATGGCCGAGTGACCGTCAAAGCAAAACTGCTCGCTGTAACCGGCTGACGACGGCGAGCATTCAGAATGGTCAATGAAATAAATACACGTACTGTACTAGTACTGGACATCCAGACTGACAGCTTGGTCGTATTGGACATTTCGGACATTTTTATATTGTGCATAGATGACATTTTAAAATACTGAAAGTACAGCCTCCTGATTATAGGATGATGTTTAATTTTTCTTAAAAAAAGGATATTCAGATCAGGGACCTCTTGCATGGAGTACAGTTGGCAGTATATATTTTCATAGCTGGCGTGTGCAGGATTCCAGGTACTAGTGTGTGTCTGACAAGGCACTGTTAATGGTGACTACTCCTAATTAACTAGTGTTATCTAGCAAGGTTAGAGCAGGGACCTCCTGATCATAGGTCATAAGCCCACATAAGTTTGCCCTGTTTGCTTCGTACACACAAATCACTATTGCACTTAACATCTGAAGCAAGTAAAGCTCCGTCAGGGTGGAGCCCACATAACCAAGAACGTGTCCCATGGAGCTCAAGTCCTCGGCCTCAACAAGAAGATAAGCAAGCAACAAACACTTCCTTTCACCACTTGCCTCTGCTTTCTTCACCCAAGAAGATCAGCACAACAGAGCAAGCACGAAGCTGTTTCTTGCAGCAACTATCCACATCACTATTTCGGACATTTTTACCACTTTACCATCTGCTGCTGCTGCTTCAGCTGCTTTGTCTCAAGACGGTCAGCAGATCCCAACCAGCTGTCCAGCCAACACTTCCTCCTCTCACCATCATGCCATCCAGATCCAGGTACTAAATTACTAGACTATTTTTTTTTTGTTAACCAGGCCAGTAGTATGTATACTCTCGTCACAAAAACTAGCATTGACTCTTACATCATGACTCATGAGCTATATCAGCACAGCTAGCTAGCTGGTCCAGCTTCTAGCAAAGCTAGCATGCATTCCATTTGGATCATGCTTTTGTGTGATGATGAGCAAGCATGCAACACCCTAATTCTTTTAAGTCCGTGTCTTGAGGCTAACATCTAAAGTTATCTAAGTCAAAGTATTCAATCTGCAGTATAAGGTGTCAAGTGACTCACAGGAGTGGTTGTGGGTGGCTGAAGTGAAGGGAATAGCATCGGTGGCGGTGGCAAAGGTTGACCCATACTCGATGCAAAATTCTGCATGTATTGGAACATTTGGTCCATCCTCAACAAATTTTCTTCCTCCATCCTCTGTCTCTCAGCCTCTATCCTCTACTGAATCCTCTCCTCCACCCTCGCCTCCATCTCCTCCCGTTGCTTCGTTTCTGCTTCCACCCAGGCCTATAACATTTCATCCTAATGTTACAATGCAAAGCTAAAGTACGTAACAATCAACGAACGATGAATAAAACAGAAATAACCTGGAGAGCCTCCATCTGAAATTGTGTAGCGGTTAGCCGTGGGCGTATCGCGCGGGCTCGAGCTCGTGCTCCTTGCTCAGATCTAGGAGAGAGTGGGAGTAGAGGTCGTGTCGAGTGTACTGTCGCCAATCCAGTATCGGCCATGCTTCTTGCCTCCTCCCACCCTCATCACGATTTCTCCATCAAGATCCTGGGTGCTCGGATCGAACTGTGGCCCATGAACCTGCCTTACCATCACTATGTACTCACTGACGCTGCTGTGGATGCTGGGATCGTTGTACGCCTCGGGCGGGTCCTCTGGGTTGAAGTCAACGTTTGCCGTCGCCTTGCCCTTTTTGGACAGAACCCATGCCTTCAACTGGGAGCAAGGCTAGCCATCATATGACGACGACTGCGACAAAAATGCAAAATGGTTAGAAATTATGCAGAATTGAGTGTTAGAATAAAGAAATGAATTTGCGTACCCATTTTTCAATTGAATTTATGCCTCTGCAATGGATGCTCGGCAAAAATGCAAAGTGATTAGAAATTTTGTTGTGAAGTTTGACACCTCCTCCAGAATATATGCCTCTACAATAGATGCTTCAATTTGCATTTATTTTTACATTTAGTTCGAAGAACCTTTTGACATCTCTCAATTGAATAGCACCAACGGCCCTGCATAGCCCCCCCCCATTCGTGCTTCATACGGGAGGTGCAGAATCATATGCTGCATCGGATTGAAGAAGCCGGGTGGAAAAATCTTCTCCAACTTATAGAGCAACACATGCGCCATTCTTTCCATTTATGCAACCACGGTACGAGATAACTCCTTGGCACATAGTTGGTGGAAGAAATTGCTCAACTCCGCTAGCACCTGCCAGACATGCTCAAGGATATAGCCTCGAACCATCACCGGAAGTAGGCGCTTAAGCCATATGTGGTAATCATGACTCTTGAGCCTGTTGATTCGCATAGTAGCTAAGTTCACTCCCCTCTTCAGATTCGCTGCATACCCATCAGGGAACATTAACGTTTGGAACCATTCTAGTACCTCCCTCCTTTGGGCCCTCGTCAGGACGAAATTGGCCTTAGGCTTTCTCCACGACTTGCCGGCTCTGGGAGGCACCATGTTTAGCTTTGGTCTGTCGTATAACCTCGCTTGATCCACTCTAGCCTTAACATTATCCTTTGTCTTATCAGGAATGTCCATGATTGTACCAAAAATTGCCTCGGCGATATTCTTTTTAGTGTGCATTACATCAATGTTATGTGGAAGAAGAAGATCATCAAAATAGGGGAGGTTCCACAAGCATGACTTCTGAGTCTAGGCATGTTGCTCGCCATATCCCACAAAACCACCTTCTTGTTTATTGACCTCGAGAGCGTTGAACTGAGCATGAACCACGGCTCCTATCACCATCTGCGGTGCAGGGTCTTTAACTACATCTTTCATAAAGTTCTTGATGTCTAGTCTGAATGGATGGTCAGGAGGGAGGAATTGTCGATGTTTGTCAAACGAAGAATACTTGCCACCCTTTGTCAACCAAATAACATTAGAGAAGCCTTGCATACTAGGCATGGGAACCTCCCGTGAACACACCAGCAGCAGAAAATCCCATATGCCGGCAAGTCATGCAGGGAGTACTGGTACCAAACATGCATCTTGAAGTGTGTCCTTGTAGCTCGGTCGTATGTCCATACCCCTTCCTCCCAAGCATGGACCAAATCATCCATGTACACACTCATATTATTCCCCAAGTGTTCTAGAATTATCAACGACAAGAATATGTTCTGTCGTTGAAAGAGGACGCCAGGGGGGAGATTGAGGGGGATAACGAACATGGGTCAACAGGTGTATGGGGCAGCCGCTATTCTATAAGGATTGAACCCATCTGTTGCCAGTGAAACACGTACATTACGAGCCTCTAGAGCTTTCTCACAATGAATCTCATCAAACCTTGTCCAGGCTTCACCATCGGATGGGTGTACCATCTTCTCAGGATTATATCGACATCCGTTTTTGTGCCATGTCATCTGTTTCATGGATTCCTCAGTCATGTAAAGCCGTTGGATCCTCGGTATGAAAGAAAGGTACTGTAGGTTCTTCACGGGGATTACGAGCTGCCTCTTTTGACCATCACCAGAGTCTACCTCTAGGAACCTAGATGATTCACACTTCACACAGTACTTTTCTTCCGCATACTCTTTCCTAAATAAGATGCACCCCTTCAGATAAGCATGTGAAGGGACCGTGACGCCTAAGAGGGGGGTGAATTAGGCAACTTAAAATTTTAACTGTAAACTATGGCCTCTTTTTCTAACCCTAGCAAAACCTATGCAATAGATAAGCTATCTAGATGTGCAACTATGGTTTTGCTAGTATGTTGCTATCTCTACCGCAAACGTAGTAAAGTAATCAATATAAATGCGGAAGCTAAAGAGCAAGGTAGAGATATGCAAACTCCCATCGACGACTCTGGTATTTTTACCGAGGTATCGAGAAGCGCACAAGCTTCTTCCTAGTCCTCGTTGGAGCCCCTCGCAAGGAATCCCTCGCAAGGGCCAAGCTCCCAGTCGGGTGACTCCGTGGATAGCCTCGGGCCTTCCCCACGCATAAGTGGGTCTCCGATGTGCCTCACAGCAAGCCTCTCCCAGATGCTCCCCACCGTCTTCACTATTAAGCTTCCGGCCGAAACGTCATGGGCCTTGTTCCCTCCGGTACACGATGGCGGCCACACCACAACCGCGGTTGGTGTGATCTCGCAAGACTTCAAGCCCCTCCGATGTACAACACTTGTGCTCGCAAGCACGGGGTGGCAAGAGGTATGCAAACCTCACTAAACACTAGGCAAACACCTAGAGCAAGCGCATAAGCGGTGGTCTAATCAACCTAAGCACTTCGCAAAGCACTTATGCTAATCACCTAATAAAACACTAAGCACTATGCATGTGGAGATCACTAAAATGGTGTATCAACACCCTTGGTATGTTTCCTTAGCTCCACTCTTATCAAATGGCCGGTTGGGGGTTGTATTTATAAGCCCCACTGAGAAAGTAGCCATTGGGGTCGAATTCCCATGAAACAGCTATTGATCGGACGCTGAATCGTCCTGACCGGACGCGTCCGGTCGTCTCGACCGTTGCAGCCGCGAACTGTCGATCGGACACTGCCAGCATCCGGTCGCCTGCCACCGGACGCGTCCGGTCATAGTTTCACGTGCTTGGAACCTCTCTGTACTCGATCGGATGCTGCGTTTCTGCGTCCGATCGGTTGCCGCCAACGTCCGGCCCTCACGTCCGGTCGCTTGTCTTATCGAGCCACCGGTCCAGCGTCCGGTCGCGCTTCCAACGTCCGGTCCAGTGTTCGATCGCCTCTGCGAGCTCGTTTCTTCGCGATCTTGCGTACGGCTTGGTTCTTATCTTTATGCTTAGACTTTGCTTAATATCTTGGGTCTTTTCTTGTGCTCCTAAGGTCTTTCTTAAGGTGTTGATCATCGGATCATCACGTCACCTACGTCCAAGTCATGTCTTGCACCCTATTGAACTACAAAATAAACACTTGCAAATTCATTAGTCCAATTTGGTTGTGTTGGTCATCAAACACCAAAATCCAAAGTAAATGGGCCAAGGGTCCATTTTCCTTACAATCTCCCCCTTTTTGGTGATTGATGCCAACATGACCAAAGCAAGCAAATAATTAGAATTTGGAAGTTAAAAACTACCTACTTGCTAGGTTGCAATGCAAAGGGCAAGGTTATATGATACTAATTGACAGATACCAATTAAAACTTTACTTAAAAGCATGTCTTGCCGTTGCAAATGTCCCCATGTGGTATTATGGATTAAAGCCTATCTTTCTAAAAAAAATTCACCCATTACTTAGACTAATCCATAATTCACTTTCCTCCCTTTCTTAGACCATTACCACTTGTAGACATCAACTTGATGCTTGCCTTTGGTCCTTCAAATTCTCCCCCTTTGGCATCAAACACCGAAAAGGAAGACATTAGTAGCACAAGGGAGGGTCAAATTTCGTGATCCTTTGTGTATAGAGTGAAATGGATCACAAAATTTGACTCTCACATTATATAGACTAAGCTCCCCCTAAATGTATGCATACATATGGTAGAAAGCAAAGCATATGCATAATTAGCAATTTATTGTATAAGAGAGTTTAATCTATATAATGCATGGAGAAAGCATATATGAAAGAAAAGTAAACAACATGATGATGCCAATTGAAGAATGATGCTTAACTCCGGGGACTCCATTTTCCATGCAATGAAACTACAACACATAAGATAAGCTTGAAAAGGTGTTAGTCTCAAAGCATCCAACTTGTAGATTAAGCTCCCCCTAAATTTGTGCACACAAGTGTTGAATACTTATGAAATTTGTGCACATTGATTTAAGTATCAAAATACCACTTGAAAGATGATATTTGAGAGAGATTATCTACAATTTGGACTTTGGCACATATTAGATAAATAATTGTAAAACAAGCTATGTGCCGTGCTTCTAAACAATTTTTAAACCATGTAGGTTTGCTCCAAGGGTTGATAATGAAACCGAGCAAGCCTACCATATGATGTACCTATTGAATGCATGACAAAAGATTTAAGCAAGTAAATGCAAACATATGTATGAAAGATAACTAGATGTTTTAAGAGTATATCAATTGAAGGACAAAACCAATTGAAATGAATACTAATTGAAAGTAATGACATCTAGTTACCTAACATGGGAAGGGGAATTTGGGTCCATAGTATTCACTAACCTACTTGGCAATGACTTTGTCCATCATGATGCACCCCATGAAATGCACCCATACTTTGCCAAGTCTCCAAATTCCCCGTCGTCCGACGGACTTTTCACTTCCCTTTCGAGATCCAAACCTTCTTGGTGCTCTTCATGTTGGAAATGATTTCCTTTGGCACCCAAAAGCGTTTGACCCCATTGTTGGCTTGCTTGTTCACCTTGATGGCCACCACCTTGTCATTTTTCTTCTTCTTCAAGAGAAAAGGTGTGGAGGCCTTCTTGTCCACCTTGTTGGTGTAGGTGTTGGAGAGCTTGCTTGTTTTCTTTTTCTCCTTCTTCTTTGCTCCTCCCCCATTCTTCACCTTGCACTCATAGGACTTGTGACCTTCCTTGTGGCACACATAACAAACCACGGTTTGTCCTTCATCAAGCTTCTTCACTCCCTTGATGGTGTTATCTTGATGAAGTTGGGTTTGCTTCGCCTTGCCTTTCACTTGAGTCAAGTCCTTGGTGAGGCGAGCTACTTCTTGCTTGAGTTGCTCATTCTCCTTTGCAACCACTTGTGTGCATGTATCTACAATAACTTTCTCAACATAAACTTGGTTGCACAAAGGTGAGTCTAAACATAAATCATTGCAAGAAGTAGAGGCATCCTTTTTAATGATAGAACTTTTCTTTTTAGATGCCTTGGTGGGGGTATTTTTGACGGCCTCAAGATTAGCAACTTTATTTGTTAGCTCATCACAATGTTTGCACATTATTTCCATTTTAGCAAGCAAACTTTGATAATCATTTTGTGAGCTAGCTAACTTTTCTTTTAATTTTTCATTTTTCTTTAAAAGTTGCTCATCATTGATTGTGCATGCATTTGTTGTTGCACTAGCCTTAAGTTGCTCAATTTTAGTAGATAGTTCAACATTGAGATTTGCAAAGTTTTCATATTGTTCAAGCAAATTTTTGTATGCTTCTTGTGAACTACCTAGCTCTTCTTTTAAATTTTTGAGCTTCTTTTGTTGACTAGTGCAAACTTTAGCATATTTAAGATTTTGTTGCACAATTGTATTATAAGAAGGCAAATCATCATCACTATCACTCTCACTAGAGGATGAGCTTTCGTTACCTCGTGCCATAAGGCACACACGAGAAGAGCTTGATGATGAGTGCTTGTGACCTCGCCTCTTATGATGGTTTTCTTCTTCACTTGAAGAATCATCCCATGACCTTATTGTTGTGAGGGCTTTGTTCTTGCACGTCTTCTTCTTTGTCTTGGGTGTGGGTTTGTTTGGACAAACTTCCACAAAGTGCCCCAACTCGCCGCATCCATAGCATCCTTTCTTTCTTTGCTCATTTCTTTGATTGGTGAAAATGAGATCTTGAATTTGGATGGGCACACCCTTGACATTGAGCCTTTGGATCATCTTCTCCACCTTTTTGATAAGTTTGATTGATTCTTCGTCAAGGTCGGAGGTGGAGGAGAAAGATTGATCATCATCACTTGATTCTTGTTCATCATCATCATCACCCTCATCTTCTTCTTCTTCACTTGAGGAGCTTGAGCTTGAGCTTGACTCAACTTTCTTGCCCTTCATCTTTTTCTTCTCGCTACAAGCGAGAGCTTTGCCTTTGCTTGATGAAGAAGCTTCTTCTTGCCCCATCTTACGTGATATTTCAAATGCCACTAACTTGCCAATGACAATGCCTAGGGTCATGGTGCTCAAGTTCTCCATGTTGTGAAGGATGGTGATGATGCTTGCATATTTCTTTTGTGGTAGAACGGAGATGATCTTCCTCACGATGTCGGCATCATCTATCTTTAATAATCCTATTGAATGGAGCTCATTGATAATTAGATTCAATCGAGAATACATATCACGAACAAGCTCATCATCATTCATAGCAAAGGAATCATAATTTTGCTTAGCTAGACAATGTTTTTGCTCACGGACATTACTTGTACCGTCATGGAGCTCTTGGAGTTTTAACCAAATTTCATGTGCCGTATTTAATGTGAACACTTGGTTAAACACATCCATGCTAAAAGATTCAAACAAGCAATTCTTAGCTCTAGCATTAAAATGCATTTCTTTTTCGTCACTCTTTGTGGGCTTTTCAGGATTCTTAATGGGTTTCATCCCGTCACGAGTGACTCTCCATACACCTAAATCAATTGCCTCAAGGTGGCAAGCCATTCTTGCTTTATAGTAAAGGAAGTTAGTGCCATCAAATTGTGGAGGCCTAGCGATATCCATCCGAACCACTTTACAAAAGCGTCGGCTCAACAGCGGTTAAGCCAAAGGTCCAAATATGAGCCAACCGGCTCTGATACCAATTGAAGGGACCATGACGCCTAAGAGGGGGGGGGTGAATTAGGCAACTTAAAATTCTAACTCTAAACTATGGCCTCTTTTTCTAACCCTAGCAAAACCTATGCAATAGATAAGCTATCTAGATGTGCAACTATGGTTTTGCTAGTGTGTTGCTATCTCTACCGCAAACGTAGTAAAGTAATCAATATAAATGCGGAAGCTAAAGAGCAAGGTAGAGATATGCAAACTCCCATCGACGACTCTGGTATTTTTACCGAGGTATCGAGAAGCGCACAAGCTTCCCCCTAGTCCTCGTTGGAGCCCCTCGCAAGGAATCCCTCGCAAGGGCCAAGCTCCCGGTCGGGTGACTCCGTGGATAGCCTCGGGCCTTCCCCACGCGCAAGTGGGTCTCTGATGTGCCTCACGGCAAGCCTCTCCCGGATGCTCTCTGCCGTCTTCACTATCAAGCTTCCGGCCGAAACGCCGCGGGCCTTGTTCCCTCCGGTACACGATGGCGGCCACACCACAACCGCGGTTGGTGTGATCTCGCAAGACTTCAAGCCCCTCCGATATACAGCACTTGTGCTCGCAAGCACGGGGTGGCAAGAGGTATGCAAACCTCACTAAACACTAGGCAAACACCTAGAGCAAGCACATAAGCGGTGGTCTAATCAACCTAAGCACTTCGCAAAGCACTTATGCTAATCACCTAATAAAACACTAAGCACTATGCATGTGGAGATCACTAAAATGGTGTATCAACACCCTTGGTATGTTTCCTTAGCTCCACTCTTATCAAATGGCCGGTTGGGGGTTGTATTTATAAGCCCCACTGAGAAAGTAGCCGTTGGGGTCAAATTCCCGTGAAACAGCTATTGACCGGACGCTGAATCGTCCTGATCGGACGCGTCCGGTCGTCCCGACCGTTGCAGCCGTGAACTGCCAATCGGACGCTGCCAGCGTCCGATCGCCTGCCACCGGACGCGTCCAGTCACAGTTTCGCGTGCTTGGAACCTCTCTGTACTCGATCAGATGCTGTGTTTCTGCATTCAGTCGGTTGCCGCTAGCGTCTGGTCCTCGCGTCCGGTCGCATGTCTTACCGAGCCACCGGTCCAGCGTCCGGTCGCGCTTCCAGCGTCCGGTCGCGCTTCCAGCGTCCGGTCTAGTGTCCGGTCGCCTCTGCGAGCTCATTTCTTCGCGATCTTGCGTACGGCTTGGTTCCTATCTTCGTGCTTGGACTTTGCTTGATATCTTGGGTCTTTTCTTGTGCTCCTAAGGTCTTTCTTAAGGTGTTGATCATCGGATCATCATGTCACCTACGTCCAAGTCATGTCTTGCACCCTATTGAACTACAAAATAAACACTTGCAAATTCATTATTCCAATTTGGTTGTGTTGGTCATCAAACACCAAAATCCAAAGTAAATGGGCCAAGGGTCCATTTTGCTTACAGCATGTATCTGCTCATATGGCATCTTAAGTGCACGAAGGAGTTTTTGTGCCTCATACATGCTCTTTGGCAAGATGTGACCATCCGGGAGCAGGCTGCCAACAACTGTGAGCATAACATCAAAGGCGTCTCGACTCAAGCTAAACTGGGACTTCACGGCCATTAGGCGTGCAATGGCATACAGTTGAGAAACCTTAGAATACCCATGTAGGGGTTGCTGTGCCACAGACAACATGTCGTAATACGCCTTTGCGGCAGCCTCTGGCTCCTCCTCCCTACGTCCTTCATCGAAGTGTGCTTCATGATAGTCACTTAACATGTCTCCTACCCTGGCATCCCCATCATATTCCTCGATGCGTTGTCTCATGACCTCATCTCTCCCATGATCGGCTTCACCATAGTAGATCCACCTGGTATAGTCTGTCGTAAATCCATTCTTATAAAGATGTTTACCCATGACCAGCTTGGTTTGCCGAGGCGTGTTTGCACATTTGCTGCAGGGACACCAAGTGACACTAGCTCCTTTAACCCTTGCAAATGCCCATTCCAAGAAGCATCGGTCTTGTCAATCCATTCTTCGGTCAACGAAGTCTGACTAAAGCGGCCCGTGTACATCCACTCACGGTCATCCATCCTCTAGCATATCAGCGAGTACTATAAAAAATCATGTTGCGTCTACATGTTCCTATACTGTCTAATAGGCGAAGATAGGTTCTAATCCCACCCGAGGATGTATAGATGGGGTTAGTTTTCATCTCTACTCCTATCCGAGATAGAATTTTGGCAGCACCTCTCCGCTGTTCTCCAAATACACGTCCTGGAAGGGAGATTGTGTATCCGGAGAACAACAGGGGATGCTGCCGAAACTCTATCACGGATCGGAGTAGAGCATGGAAACTAACTGCATCTATACATCCTCAGACTATCCAAAAAACATGGACAATTCGAAACAGATACGGTTATAAATATGCAAAGATCTACATATTTCCAACCATATCTCTTTCTAACGGGAGATGCCTAGCTAGGTTACGTGATATACGAACATGATATGGAAAGAAGGGTCTTGTATGCCTCACCTTGCTGTCCTGTAAAGTGACGAGTCGAGGATGTTGCAATAGCCTCTCCTGCAATAAAAGGAACATAGTAGTGTCAAATCTAAATTTGGCAGCACCTCCCCTGCACGGGGAGGCTTCCAAAACCTGCAACAAATACAACGGCACGATGGCCGACAACTACATCCACACCAAACAAATAGCACGATGGCCGACAACCACATGCACATCTTATACCTTGCAAAAACACGACAACTCGAATTTGTGGGGCGGCAGGAGGGCAAGGTGGAACCAGGCGGCAGGGCAGGGCAGGGAGCGGTGGCAAAAATCTGCAAGTTGAGACACGCATATAGTCAGTGCATGTTTAGATTTCTAACATTTGCATGTGCACTATCTGTTACAGCTACAAGGTAGGTTGTGGGTCAATTTTAGAGTAATAAGCATTTGATCATGATATAGCTAATAAATCAGTATTATGGTGACATATAGGCACTTGAAACACCTAACTATATTTATCTGCTAGAGGCATCCTCACTTAATAGTAGAAGTGCTTAGACTGAGCATGAGCTTAGTAGCTACTTATCACATGTTCACTCTTTAACAATTTTTGTATACATGCAGTGTATTATTGTTCATGGCAGTGTAACCAAAGCAAGAATATAAGATAGTTATCAGTCCAAGAACAAGAGACAGGGAGACATGATGCCAAAAATGAAGACAACTTTTACTGGGCTGCATTTCGAGTTGCTATGCCGTCTAAACAAGATCTGTCCGAACTACACAAGCTTGATTGGCCAAACAATATTCCTCAATAATGTTTTGAGACACTAGTGGCACTAGCATGCTGGCAGTTTATTTTAGAAAATCTTATCGGGCAATTATGAGAGGTATGTTTCAGTTTATTTTATTGGCTCCCAAATCATTTCCCTCTCCATGCGGCGGGCACGACCACTGTGAACTGAATATGCACTGGTTTTCTACTGACTCATTCAGTTTTCATTCAACTTGGACAAGGTTCCCCAACCACCAGATCATGATGGTAAACTGGTTCTTGTTGTATTCAAGTTCCTGATTTGCGAACTGCATTGTATTTCCCCCCTGCTTCATTGACCTACTGTTCAGTTTCATTGACACAGCCATACAGTTTTCATTCAGTTTTGTGTATTAAATTTTTGAAATGAAGCATGGTCGTCAGTTTCACTCATGTTGTCCTCCCCCACCTCGGCCAGCTGGCATGCCTACAATTATATGGAGCATTTAGAAAATCTTATTGGGGCAGGGAGCAGGAGGTCGGGGGTAGGACAGGGCGCTTGGGGCGGGACGCGTCGGGGCAGGCGGCGCCGGTGGCGGGACGCGCCGAGGGCGGGGCGGGGCGCCGGGGGTAGGACGCTCTAGTGCTGGCGGTGCCGATGGCGGGGCGGGCTGTGACAGAACCGCCCAATTTACACAAGATCAAGTACGGCTGTCCCCGCTAACACGTTGACACACGCATACTTTCACTTATATAAACCCGGTAGTCCACCGAGTGTCATGAAGGACCTCGGTAAATCAACATCACAACCAAGATTACGTGATTAAGCAAATACACATCATGTACGTAGAGTTGCAGCGGAAATAATATTACAAATGAGTTCACAAATAATAGTACAAGTTTAGGTTTCAAAACCAATTAGTGAAAACAACATAGCTTTCAAATGATTACATTAATATAAGTTCCAAATACATTGCTAGCATAAGTGACATCATCTGACAAAAGTATATAGATGAGAAGTAAATATAGAATCATCGAGCCCACCGGCGGTTAGCCACCATCTCCAACAGGCCAAGAACTTCACCTGCAACATGGTGGGATAAACCCTGAGTACTCAAATATACTCAGCTAGACTTACCCGTCAAAAACCAAAAATAAAGTGACACCAAGGAGTATGCAAAGCTTTATAGGTGGAGCTAGCTTGACAACCATTTTGCATAAAAGCTTTAGGGATATAAGAGCATAATTTAAATTATTTGTAGGCAGCAAGTTATCCATATTAACCAGTCAACTAGATTAGCACATGTACTAGAGCAAGCAATTGATTAAACTCCAGGCATTAGTAACTATATCTAGTATATTGTTGTAACATCATCATCATTGATTTAACCATCAAGTTCCATTAAGTGTCTCTATGTTGCCGCTGCTCAGTCAAGTTCTCACTATCCGGGAGAGACGGTGATTCGAATCGATTCCTATCCAGCTAGAGGGGTATTCCTAACACAAACCCAGGCATACCGCGCGAAGACAGCCTTAGGTCACCTTTGGTACAACTCAGGAATCGCGGCTCCGAGCAGCGCCACACCCTCAGGGAGTCCACTCTGCCAGGTGGTCAATCTCACCTAGGACTTATGCCAATAGCTACTTATCACATGTTCACTCTTTAACAATTTTTGTATACATGCAGTGTATTATTGTTCATGGCAGTGTAACCAAAGCAAGAATATAAGATAGTTATCAGTCCAAGAACAAGAGACAGAGAGACATGATGCCAAAAATGAAGACAACTTTTACTGCGCTGCATTTCGAGTTGCTATGCCGTCTGAACCAGATCTGTCTGAACTACACAAGCTTGATTGGCCAAACAGTATTCCTCAACAATGTTTTGAGACACTAGTGGCACTAGCATGCTGGCAGTTTATTTTAGAAAATCTTATCGGGCAATTATGAGAGGTATGTTTTAGTTTATTTTATTGGCTCCCAAATCATTTCCCTCTCCATGCGGCGGGCATGACCACTGTGAACTGAATATGCACTGGTTTTATACTGACTCATTCAGTTTTCATTCAACTTGGACAAGGTTCCCCAACCACCAGATCACGATGGTAAACTAGTTCTTGTGGTATTCAAGTTCCTGATTTGCGAACTGCGTTGTATTTCCCCCCTGCTTCATTGATCTACTGTTCAGTTTCATTGACACAGCCATATAGTGTTCATTCAGTTTTGTGTATTAAATTTTTGAAATGAAGCATGGTCGTCAGTTTCACTCATGTTGTCCTCCCCCACCTCGGCCAGCTGGCATGCCTACAATTATATGGAACATTTAGAAAATCTTACTAGGGCAGGGAGCCGAAGGCCGGGGGCGGGACAGGGCGCCCGGGGCGGGACGCACTGGGGCAGGCGGCGCTGGTGGCGGGACGCGCCGGGGTGGGGCGGGGCACTGGGGGCAGGACGCGCTAGGGCAGGCGGCACCGGTGGCGGGGCGGGCTATGACAGAACCGCCCAATTTACACAAGATAACGTACGGCTATCCCCGCTAACACGTTGACATACGCATACTTTCACTTATATAAACCCGGTAGTCCGCCGAGTGTCACGAAGGACCTCGGTAAATCAACATCACAACCAAGATCACGTGATTAAGCAAATACATATCACATACGTAGAGTTGCAGTGGAAATAATATTACAAATGAGTTTACAAATAATAGTACAAGTTTAGGTTTCAAAACCGATTAGTGAAAACAACATAACTTTCAAATGATTACATTAATATAAGTTCCAAATACATTGCTAGCATAAGTGACATCATTTGACAAAAGCATATAGATGAGAAGTAAATATAGAATCACCGAGCCCACCGGTGGTTAGCCACCATCTCCAACAGGCCGAGAACTTCACCTGCAACATGGTGGGATAAACCCTGAGTACTCGAATGTACTCAGCTAGACTTACCCGTCAAAAACCAAAAATAAAGTGACACCAAGGAGTATGCAAAGCTTTATAGGTGGAGCTAGCTTGACAACCATTTTGCATAAAAGCTTTAGGGATATAAGAGCATAATTTAAATTATTTGTAGGCAGCAAGTTATCCATATTAACCAGTCAACTAGATTAGCACATGTACTAGAGCAAGCAATTGATTAAACTCCAAGCATTAGTAACCATATCCAATATATTGTTGTAACATCATCATCATCGATTTAACCATCAAGTTCCATTAAGTGTCTCTATGTTGCCGCTGCTCAGTCAAGTTCTCACTATCCGGGAGAGACGGTGATTCGCATCGATTCCTATCTAGCTAGAGGTGTATTTCTAACACAAACCCAGGCATACCACGCGAAGATAGCCTTAGGTCACCTTTGGTACAACTCAGGAATCGCGGCTCCGAGCAGTGCTGCACCCTCTGGGAGTCTACTCTGCCAGGTGGTCAATCTCACCTAGGACTTATGCCAATAGCTACTTATCACATGTTCACTCTTTAACAATTTTTGTATACATGCAGTGTATTATTGTTCATGGCAGTGTAACCAAAGCAAGAATATAAGATAGTTATCAGTCCAAGAACAAGAGACAGGGAGACATGATGCCAAAAATGAAGACAACTTTTACTGCGCTGCATTTCGAGTTGCTATGCCGTCTTAACCAGATCTGTCCGAACTACACAAGCTTGATTGGCCAAACAATATTCCTCAATAATGTTTTGAGACACTAGTGGCACTAGCATGCTGGCAGTTTATTTTAGAAAATCTTATCGGGCAATTATGAGAGGTATGTTTCAGTTTATTTTATTGGCTCCCAAATCATTTCCCTCTCCATGCGGCGGGCATGACCACTGTGAACTGAATATGCACTGGTTTTCTACTGACTCATTCAGTTTTCATTCAACTTGGACAAGGTTCCCCAACCACCAGATCATGATGGTAAACTAGTTCTTGTTGTATTCAAGTTCCTGATTTGTGAACTACGTTGTATTTCCCCCCTGCTTCATTGATCTACTGTTCAGTTTCGTTGACACGGCCATATAGTGTTCATTTAGTTTTGTGTATTAAATTTTTGAAATGAAGCATGGTCGTTAGTTTCACTCATGTTGTCCTCCCCGACCTCGGCCAGCTGGCATGCCTACAATTATATGGAGCATTTAGAAAATCTTACTGGGGCAGGGAGCAGGAGGTCAGGGGCAGGACAGGGCGCCTGGGGCGGGACGCACCGAGGCAGGCGGCGCTGGTGGCGGGACGCGCCGAGGGCGGGGCGGGGCGCCAGGGGCAGGACGCGCTAGGGTAGGTGGCGCCGGTGGTGGGGCAGGCTATGACAGAACCGCCCAATTTACACAAGATCAAGTACGGCTGTCCCCACTAACACGTTGACACACGCATACTTTCACTTATATAAACCCGGTAGTCCGCCGAGTGTCACAAAGGACCTCGGTAAATCAACATCACAACCACGATCGCGTGATTAAGCAAATACACATCACATACACAGAGTTACAGCGGAAATAATATTACAAATGTGTTCACAAATAATAGTACAAGTTTAGGTTTCAAAACCGATTAGTGAAAACAACATAGCTTTCAAATGATTACATTAATATAAGTTCCAAATACATTGCTAGCATAAATGACATCATCTAACAAAAGCATATAGATGAGAAGTAAATATAGAATTACCAAGCCCACCGGCGGTTAGCCACCATCTTCAATAGGCCGAGAACTTCACCTACAACATGGTGGCATAAACCCTGAGTACTCGAATGTACTCAGCTAGACTTACCCATCAAAAACCAGAAATAAAGTGACACCAAGGAGTATGCAAAGCTTTATAGGTGGAGCTAGCTTGACAACCATTTTGCATAAAAGCTTTAGGGAGATAAGAGCATAATTTAAATTATTTGTAGGCAGCAAGTTATCCATATTAACCTGTCAACTAGATTAGCACATGTACTAGAGCAAGCAATTGATTAAACTCCAAGCATTAGTAACCATATCCAGTATATTGTTGTAACATCATCATCATCGATTTAACCATCAAGTTCCATTAAGTGTCTCTATGTTGCCGCTGCTCAGTCAAGTTCTCACTATCCGAGAGAGATGGCGATTCAAATCGATTCCTATCCAGCTGGAGGGGTATTCCTAACACAAACCCAGGCATACCGCGCGAAGGCAGCCTTAGGTCACCTTTGGTACAACTCAGGAATCATTGCTCTGAGCAGCGCCGCACCCTCAGGGAGTCCACTCTACCAGGTGGTCAATCTCACCTAGGACTTATGCCAATAGCTCGCCGCACATCCTTACTACCGCCAGGGTGCGCACTTTCAGTTCTCGGTCTTCCAGCCTGAGTTGAGCTACTCGGCTTCGCGGTTGGAACGAGTTATCCGACCAACTAAGTGATAGGCATGCGTTCAACATGACATGAGGACGTACAACGAATTGGTCCTTAATCGACATAGACGGGGATAGATCCACACCCAAAACCTCCTTGCCTTGTTGCTTCTCTATCGACATTCCGCCCGGTCATAATTCATTATTAACACATGGTTATTTTCCACGATAGTAAATATAGCCAACCATGATCAGACATCATCCTGACTTGCAGGTGACAAGAAATCACCTGACTTTTACCGGTCTAAGCAAGGCTAAGCATTGATTCGCTCCTGGACCTAAATAGGATTTAGGGTATGTTTACTGGACAAGGAATAGATATATATGCAACAAGTGTTTGCATCCAATTCCTATCACTTAATGCATCACAAAAAAAAACTAAAAGTAACCATTTTTAAAACATAGGAGACTTAGAATGCTCCGGGGCTTGTCTGGAATCCAACACTAGGTTAGTGCTTGTTAGATGACACTCGCTTGGTGAGCATCTTCCATCCTAGCACTTGTCCAGTCCTTCCATCTTTAGGATAGGTCCACATTACATCGTCTTCGGGTTTGGCTCCAACATCCCATCCTTCACATGGTTTATCTAGCGTACCTAGATGAGATGCAAGATGCAAGTGCGTGAATAAAAGAATAGCAATACGAGATGCATCTCATAATCTATTATAGAAAGATAGTAAGCATATCAAGCATGGTACACAAGATAACTTGAGTTAAGCTATTCCATTGAAAACATCTATCACAAGTTAAGATCTCAGGTAACTTAATTTAACACCATAAAAAGGCATGAGTTACACTTATCAATACATAAGGCAATGCAAAGTGAAAGCAATCTGTAAGCACAACGCAGAATTTGGACAGCAACACAGATAACACTTGTTTTACCCATAATTTGTAGATCCAAACATCCAAAGAATGTGATCCTGAACTTTCTGGAAAGCTAATTAAATTATCTAAAACATGTTTATTATCATCATAAGGTGATTCCACAATTAACAAGGTCAATCAAGCACAATTGATCACCTCTATCCAGACTTGGACAGATTCTGCCATGCAACTTCACAAACTTATAACTGGAGTTGTACTAATCCAAAATACAAGCAACAAGACAATATGGAAATATTATGAAATTTTCTACGATTCATATTTAAGCATCCCAGCTTGATTCCTAAGTTAAAAGGGTCAAACAGTCACATTAATCAAATCTGGTCCAGAAATTTTAGAGAACTACAATTTCTGAAGACCAACTTAGAACAGTCATAACTCACAAACTATTTGGCCAAATGCCATGAAAATTTAACACAAGCTATTTAAGTGAGTTATATACAACTTTGTTATTCACCACAACCATATAAAACATCATTTCCACCACTAAAATAATTGCACAAGCAAAACTGCACATGCAGTCCAAACAGCAGTGTTACAGAAAACTGATAGGAACTTTAGAGAAGCATAACTGGAGTTCTAGACCTCCAACAATCATGAATCATAACTTTTTGAAAATATTATGAAGTTACCTACAACTTTATTATTATCATCTTAAGATGATTTCATAGTTAACAAGGTCAATTAATCCAATGAATGCATCTCTGTCTAAAACCTAGACAGAATCTGATATGGCACTTTGAAAAGCTATAAATAGAGTTCTACATATCCAATAAATGTGGTTCTAAACTTTTTAGAAATCTTAGAAAATTATAAACAACTTTGTTATAATTACCTAGAGCTAATTACACTACTAAAAAGGCCCCACAATACCAACAAAGAAACCATGTCTGGGTTTGGGCAGAAACAGCCACAAAGATTTAAGCAACCATAACTCAAGATCTACTTAACCAAAAATTATGATATTTAGCTTTTTGAAAAGATTATAAATAGTAGTCCAACTCATGTATTGTCACCAAGACATAATTCATAACTTAACTAAGCCAATTAATTCAAACATGCGACCTATTCAGGATAGGAGCAAGGCAACACAGGGAATTTGTTATTTTTATAACTCTTAAACCATCAAGCCTAAACTACTGAAATTTTTACCAGATATCAAACACCACCAGAGTAACACTCCATAAAAATATCACATTTATTTGAGCACCACAACTGCAGTTATGAAAAAGACAAGACATGACAAGTATTAAGAACATAACTGCATAAATCTATTTTTACAGCAAACCATTTAAATTAAAACATGTCATATTATAGATCTAATGCATAGACAATTTCACAAGGATTTGAAAAAGTACTCATTTACTATTTGATGATATTTCTACTAATTACTATGAATTTTCAAACTTGATCATCCAAATCTGCCAAAATCAAAAGAAAAGGAATATAAATCTTGCATCGGGGTCCCTGGAGTAAACACAAATTAAACTCCAGTGAAGAGGTCCTCATGAGCACTATTTAAATGAGTCAAAGCTTCGCACTTAGACACTTCCACTTCTTCAAATTCATGTGCGCAGTCCTTCGCATTCTTGCACAACAGAGAGCAGGGGAGGACGGCGGGGAGGGCCGGCTGGTGGCCCGACGGCGACGAGGAGTGGCGGCGCAATACGTGCGGTCCCATGCGCACTGGTTCAGTGCTTTGTCATGGCCTATGGTGACCTGTAGTGGCCTGGCCATGCACGGCCATCGACATGTAGCGGTGGCGAAAAACTGAGCAGGCAGGGGCGAGCTCTAGGGCTTGGCCGGCTGGCTGCGAAGGAGGGTCATGGCCGCGCTGCGGTGGAGGCTCTATCATACATGGCTGTGCGGTGATTGGCTGTGAGGACAAAGAAGGGAGCGGTGGTGGTAGTGAGCTTTGTCGGCTGGCCGTGGCGGACGTGGCCACGCGCAGTAGTAGAACGAGAGGGAGAGCGCAAGGGAAGGTGAGAGGGAGTGGAGAGCTCGGGCGCTCGGCTTTCAAGCAAATGGAGGCGAGGTGGCGAATGGGGCACAGAGGAGCCATGCGGCCCGAGCAGTCTATGACGGTTGGCCACAGTAATCCGATTCAAAATTATGAAGGAGCAGCAATACTACCTCAAAAATACGCCTGAAACCCTAAGTTCTCCTTCCGTAACTCCAAAACCACGACGATCTAGCAAAAACTCTATTAGTAAAAGTTGTAGATCTACATACCAGCTCCAACTTTTCTTAAGTGATCTAGGTCTAATTTGCAAAGGATATCAAGTTGCATCGTCACAAAGTCAGGCACATCAAAACTGTAAACTCTCTGACTTAGAAAAAATTTCTAAGTTCCAAAAACAGTACAATGTTGATTATTGTGAGCTCTAAATGACCAAGTTAAGCACAAATTAGCTTATGACCCAAAATAAAAGTTGTTGATATAATCAAGTACTACAACTTTTCTTAAGGGTGCACTGCCATGCAAACATCGTAAGTCATATTTCAAACCAAGTCAAAGTAGCATCACGATAAAGCTTAAATTAGAGTTCCTGACTGAGTGAGGCATTTTCTTGACCTTTGCTCAACACAAATCCTTCATGACTTTTGTTGTAGATTTCAATTAGAGTCATTTGGGCAAGGTAGCAAGGTTTGGTTGATGACCTATAATTCCATTCACTTAATAAAGCAAATCCAAGAAAGATTTTAACTTATCATTTCATGTGACCTCTTGATTTCAAACTTCATGAAACTTTTTCACTGGTCAAGATGAATGCATGTTGATGTAATGTACATGAAATAAGCATGTTTAACATTACTCTTGCATAATCATAACAAGGGTCCACATGTAAGTAAATGTGTGTTGTCCGAGTTTAATTAATGAAAAACAAGGCGCGTTTCCGCGCTCGCCTAGGTGCGCCCAAGCACAAGGTGGAGCCTTCCCGTGGGGCCTAGGGGGTGAGGTGCACCTCTAGGTGCTGGGTGCGCCTCTGCGGAGTTCCACGACACCTCCGCGGTGCCTGGGCAGCGAGTAGGCGGAGGAGGTGGCGCCTAGGCGGCGGGAGCGCGAGCGCGTTTTGGCGGGCAGGAGCAAGCGGGAGCGCGCGCGTGAGAAGCCAGGTACGTGGGAAAGGAAGCGCCCGCATGGGAAGAAAAGAGCATGGGTGGTAGAGAGGATTAGAGAAAGATACACACAGTGAGAGAGTCAAGACCCGAGCTCGCTCGCCGACCCAAGCTCATCGACACCTTGCCTCCGACCCGAGCTCACTCGCCGGCCATCTTCTCCGTCCGTGCAGGCCTCCCCATCGGCCGCCAGCCGCTGACCCTGTCCGCCCCATCTGCCGGCCCACCGCCGCCCCTAGAGCTCCCCCTAGTCCCGCCGCTCAGGAACCCCAACGTAAGGTGAGGACATGAGGTCCGCCGGCCCCCTGCTCCTCTCTCCTCTACTCGGCTGTGCTGTACTAATGTGCTCATAGTTAGTTAACTAGGTTGCAACCCTGTTGGGCGTCCGCTCAAGTCTCAGCTTGAGGCTCTACCAACTGAGCTATTGCTTCAACACAGCCAAGTTTTTTTCATAAACTAGAGCACTGATGTTGTTTTACTTGTATATTCTGTGTAAATGACGAGAGTGTTTAGCTGAACTTGGTGTGCTACCATGACCTGGTTATCAATCTTAGGAGTACAAGTTATCTTCCTTCCTTTTTTCCCCTATTTTCCCTCTACATGTATACAAGATTAACAATGTACATTCTTCCCCCCCTGTTTTCCCTCTACATCTAAACTGCTCGATTAGTTTTCATGAGAAGGGGAATGAAATACTCAGTGGCTTTTTATCAGTGGCTTTTTATCTAAATTTATACGTAGTGCTGCAGGACTAATTTCACATGCCTCTGCTGCTCTTCATGTAGAATGTCGGTCCAACAATGTGCTCCTCAAACTAAAACTAGTGTTACATCTTGGGAGGAGGTGAATGTCCTAAAAAGGAATTTAGATGATGTTGGATGGGAGTATGGGTTTCTAGTGGATGCAAACAGCAAGGACAAGGTGGAGTGCAAATTCTATGGTCATCGGAGCCAAGGAGGGGTCCATCAGTTGAAGGAACATGTGGCCAATGTTGGAACAAATGCAAAGAAATGCAGGAAGAGCACATAGGAGGCTAAAGACAAGTGCAAGAAATCACTAGAAGATTCAAAAAAGGAAGAGGAAGGAGCAGGCTGTTCATGAACTAGAGCTTAGAGAAGATGTGAATGTTTCTTGGGTTGGAACAGAGGATGATGAAGTGACTTGTGTTGGAAGTTCAGAGCCTCACAAATTAGGACCCATTAATAAGTGGACACGTGCTATTGATCCTAAAGCAACAAAATCTGAGTCTTTGAAGCAACAAAAGCTGAACAAGGAACTTTGAAAACAAAAAACACATGAGGTGCATAAATATATTGCAAGATGGGCATATACACATGGTAATTTAATATTATGCATTTCTTGTAACATCCCGGCCCAGGGCTTAATAGGATTAATAGGATACTCATACCAACAAGTTGCAACTTCTTTTCCGGAAGCCCATCTCTAAAGAACTCTGAGGTTAAGCGTGTTTGGTCTAGAGCAATTTCAGGATGGGTGACCGACTGGGAAGTCCTTCCTGGGTGCGCATGAGTGAGGACAAAGTGCGCAGAAAAGACTTGCGTGGGTCTGTGAGGGTAGTCTATGTCCTAGAAAAGCTGCCAGATGTAAGCGGGTCTGGCCTTGTAGAGACGGGACGTTACAGAATGGTATTAGAGCCGACTCTTGCGGTTTCACAGGCATGTGTGTCGTAGTTGCACAGGCATAGTGTGCATGGCTAGAGTGGTCACACAGCATGGCACATGCACTGGCACTGGACACACGAATGTGGCCAAGAGGGGACGTTCCTGGCTTGGGATTGACCGACGAGGATGTCGGTCTCTTAAGGGGTGAGGATGTAGCATCCCGGCCTAGGGTTTAACAGGATTAATAGGATACTCATACCAACAAGTTGCGACTTCTTTTTCGGAAGCCCATCTTTAAAGAACTCTAAGGTTAAGCGTGCTTGGTCTAGAGCAATTTCAGGATGGGTGATCAACCGGGAAGTCCTTCCTGGGTGCGTATGAGTGAGGACAAAGTGCGCAGAAAAGACTTATGTGGGTTTGTGAGGGCAGTCTATGTCCTAGAAAAGCTACCAGATGTAAGCGGGCCCGGCCTTATAGAGGCGGGATGTCATATTTTTGTTTTACATTTCAAATTTGAATACATACCTGAACTACACACTAATTAGTTAATTACACTTTTTTGTATCATATGTAGCAATACCATTCAATGCTTGTGACAATGATGAGTTCAAGCAAATGTGTGAAGCAATTGGATAGTTTGGTTCTAGACTTGAACCTCCATCTCTGCATGATCTGCGAGAGAGTTTGCTAGATGAATAATATGCAAGAACCAAGAGTTTGCTACAAGAACGTGAGGCTGAGAAGGTGAAGAATGGGTGCTCTATTATGATTGATGCTTGGTCAGATAGGAAGAGGAGAAGTATAATGAACCTATGCACTAAATGTGCTGATGGATCTAGTTTTGTTAGCTCAAAAGAGATGTCAGATGTGTCACACACAAGTGAAGTCATATTTGAACTAGTGGACAAAGCAATTGAAGACATTGGTCCGGATGATGTGGTGCAAGTAGTGACAGACAATGCTTCTAACAACATGGGAGCAAAGAAACTATTGCTTGAGAAGAGACCAAACATCTTTTGGACCTCTTGTGCAACTCACACAATCAATTTGATGCTCCAAGGAAATGGCAACATGCCATGGTTCAAGAAGGTGATTGACCAAGCAAAGGCATTAACCATATTTGTCTATGGGCACATAAGAACATTGCAGTGCTTGAGACACTTCATAGAGGGGAGAGAGATAATAAGGCCAGGAGTGACTAGGTTTGCTTCAGCTTTTCTAACTTTGAACAACATACTAGAGAAGAAGGACCAACTAAGAAAGATGGTGGTTCATAATAGGTGGGACACATTGAAGGATGTGAAGTCAAAAAAGGGAAAAGATGCAACAGCAACAATATTGAGTCCAACCTTTTGGAAGGATGTGAAGCTGTGTTTGAGTGTTTTTGAGCCATTGGTGAAAGTTCTTCGTTTGGTTGATGAGGATGTGAAGCCATCATTGGGTTTCATATATGGAGAACTACTGAAGGCAAAGAGAGAGAGATCAAGGAAGCCTATGGCAATGTTCAGTCCCGCTACAATGAAGTTCTTGCTATTATTGACAAGAAGATGAAAGGAAGACTTGATTCTCCATTGCATTTGACTGCCTATCTGCTGAATCCATACTACAGCTATGGCAACCCATCAATCTTTGATGATGCCACAATAACAGTAGGTTTTATGAGCTGTGTAGAGACTTTTTATCATCATGATGAGGACAAGCAAGATTAGGCTGTCAACACTGAACTACAGAAGTTTCAAAATAGAGAAGGACCATTTAACAAGAAGCTTGCAAAGACTTGTGAAAAATTTGAGTACAACCCAGGTAACTCATATTACATGGCTGTTATAGAGTTGCTGCTATCATTATCATTATCTAGTGCTATTACATGGTTGTTATATAGTTTCTGCTTATTTATTTCAGCATCTTGGTGGCGGCTGTATGGAACTAAAACGCCCGCTTTACAGAAGTTGGCAACAAGGATCCTATCTCTGACATCAAGCTCTTCTGGTTGTAAAAGAAATTGGAGTACATTTGAAATGGTTAGTCCCTATCTACTGTCCAGATTTCAGCAGTAAACTTATAGGAATGAAAATAGTTATATGCTCTCATGTTTAATTTGTAGATACACACTAAGAAGAGAAATAGACTTACTACAACCTGGCTCAACAAATTGGTCTTTATTCAATTCAACTCCAAGTTGATTAATAAGAAAGAAAGGATAGCATCAAAGAAAACCACTAATGTTCTCTTGTCTAGTGAGACAACTGAAGCTCAAGGTTTTCTGTATGAGGATGGAGATGGTTGTGCAATAGTTGTCTATAGAGATGAGGAAGATGAGGAGATGGAAGGTACAGGGATACTTTGGTCTGTTATTAGAGAAGCAGTAGGAGTAGACCAACAACTTGAGCTGCGTAGAAGTGCAAGAGTGAGGCAGCTTTATGAAGGAGAAGAATTTGACTCTGAAGAAGAAGAGTTTGATGAAGATGAGGATGAATATATGGAACCCTATTGAAGAAGATATGGCAGTGGGGCTTGATCATATCATGTTTATCTTTTAATTGTATCTTTAACTTATGAACTTGGAACTCCTGCAGTCTGTGTGCTTGTGTGCCTATGTTCTATATTTTAAGAACTGAATTATGTGTTGTTCTGTACCATTTAATTTTCTTTGCTGCTACTGTTATCCCTACATGTTTGTGGTTTCAAATGGCTATCATTTGTTGCTGAATTGCTGATAATGTCTGATGGATAGGAAAGGGCTAAGATCATTGAGATAAGTACCTAACCTGCTCTTTCCTATTTTTGTATAACTTGTATTGTTCATATGGTCTGCTATCCTGTCCATTTATATGTAACTACATATGGTCTGTTCTCCACTTGTATTGTTGCAGGACATCACATTTGTATTGTATCAACTATCAACTATGAACTAAGCATGAACATCGCTTTTCTATCAACTAAGGTATGTCTATTGGACCTTTTCTCTTTTTATAAAATTCACTTGCTACTATATTTATATAATTTATTTAGCTATATATGCTGAGATACAAAAAATGTCAAAACGCCTAGGCCTGCCTAGGCGCGCCTAGGCGCTAGGCGATGGGTCACCGCCTAGAAACCGCCTAGCACCTAAAAAACATTGAGTTTAAGTTGGGGCTCACTCTCGTAGATTTGATCTTGACACCTTCATCACCACTTAACATGTCATGTTTGAGCTCAAACCCATTGCTTAACAGGTGACAAACACCTGGGTGTTACAACCCTCCCCCTTATAGGAATCTCACCCCAAGATTCGGTGCGAAAGACTTTTAAGGGAAGAGAAGCATGTCCTCTGTTTTCCAATAACAGTGATAGCCTTAGGCTACTTAACTTCGGAGTATCAGAGAGGCTAATTTGGTCAAGACACTTTCTGATACTTGCTCTTCGCAGTAAGTTTGGTCTGAAGAATTTCCTTCGCTGGCTTCCATGAAGCATTGTTACTTTGGGAGGAATCCAAGACAGCACAATACTTCGTTCTCGAGATACAGAGAGTACTATGGAGTATAAACTAATTACCCATAATATCTATTTCCCTAATGAGTAGCCTAGACCATGTGAACTTTGCACTAGACTACAAGCTTCAAGAAGCTACTCATTACAATGGTTCCATGCTCATTCACAAAGTTCGAAAAGCAGTCCTCTATCAAGGTAACTTGAGTCCACTCTTTTATAAGAGATGAGATCGTAGATGGGTAAACATCCTTGGTGGCTGTGAGAAACCGAGTAACCAACAGACAACGTCTTTGCCGATCGTAACCATTCAATCACTCAGATGCCGACTGATGGAAAGCTACATAATGTTCCATGTGTGCAGTGCTCTTTCTCTGATAACAACACCGTATTATCTGAGTCTATTGAGTGAAGATGAATGTGATAGCTGACTTTGTCTACCCAACAATTTCGATGCTCATTAGCTAAGGGAACCTTAGAATCTAAGTGGCAACAGGAATCTGGGTTAAATTTGATGCAACCTCTTGGGTAAAACACATGGAAGACACCAAATGATAAGGCAGCATTAGAAAACATTGCCAAGGATGATGGATAGTGAGGCCTAGAGTACAATAAAAGTTGCAAGTATTTCCTCAAACTAGGGAAATAGTTCACTACCATGCATTTTGAGTATGATTCTCCTTCATGGTGCAGTTGCTCAGTACATTGAGTTGACTTGCACTACATCAAAACTATCTTTGTGGAACTACTTTTGACATTGGGGATTCATTTCTTATGCCAGTAAATATCTCCAAATCACAATTTGAAATATGTTGTTTGACACCTTTCAATTTGCTTTCGATTTGCAAGGGTACAATTTGACTCGTAGAACACCTCGATTGCTCGAACATTGTTGATAGAAGAGGCCACAAATAAGGTATAAAGGGGTCCAAGGAGTCTTCTTTAGGGCATCTAAAGGATTATCTAGCAACAATTATTGACTGCGTTACATACCTCGGCATCAATTGCAAACACAACTTTCGAATGCGAAGGATGATCGCAATCACATAGAAATTACAGATTCTGTACTCTTTGGTTTTATGTTCATATTTCACAAACTAGTGCTCCATTGTGCATGAATTTTGGTAGGAATATAGATCCATGAGTCCCCTAACTGCTTACCAAAATTCAGCTCAAACGGACATTGTTTGACTATCCAAACAATGCGGCTACCAAAACTGCTCTATTCTGTAATTATAGCGTACCGAATTGACAAAACATCTCTCAAATCCGATGTTTCACTCAACCAATCCTCAAACAAACTTAAGGCATCGATGTGTCCTGAGTGAGGAATGAGGTCACCAAAGTTTGAGGCCATTTCAACCATGTTTGAGTCACTAATCGTTGGCTTAAAGATGTTCGGTTTTGTACCCTAAAATCTGGACAGATTTCCCGTTCTTCTCTTTCTTTGCTTCACACGTTGTGGTGTGTGTTCTATACTCTCGATCTCTTTGTATAGCAGCAGCAGCTCTTTTCTCTAAGGATGTAGACTAAGGTTTTCCATATGTGGTTCTCAGGAAACAACTTAAATCATTTGATTTAGACACCAACTTGACGATGCACAAGCATTGGACTTGTGGCTATATTTTCGGGACACAAAGCATACTCTACATGGAGGGACTGTCCTACAGAGATAAGGAACCATTCCTATATATCCTTCAGCACTTTGTCCAATAGAGTCCGAACACATGTGTTAGTGGCACCTAAGGGCACAAAGATGCTGACTGAAACTAAGGACGTGCTTTCGCTAGCTCCTACATAGCCGATACAACGTCTTGTACTATATGCGTGATTGTCCAAGATAGAATTGACTTGATAGCATAGGTTTTGGAAAACAAAGCAGTAGTTGCATTGCTAAATGGCTTGTTGTTTCATTGCTTACATTGCTCTGCGAGACATAGCCTTCATAATTAGCAAAAAGTTGTCACCTAGCCGGAGTTTAAGCTTCCTACTAGTAACTAATCAGTTGTCTCTCAACACTAAAAGTTCTAAATCTTCACACTTGCCAACATAGTTGTGATTGATGCATAATAGATGGTCGCCATCGAAGTCAGCAGGCAAGAGGTCACACTAGAGATGGTTGATCTTGACTGTGCAATCAGCATGCACATAATGATCAAGACTTGGATAGCTAGGTCATAATCATAATGTGACGTTTGATTCTTATCTGACTAACAACTTGTCCAATATTAAGTGTTGTGTGCCTTTCTGATCCAATGAGAATGACATAAGTTTCTCACCAGATGACCGATGTCATTATAGGGACAGTCAAGTAGGGTCACTTGCCTACCATCTCTTGTAGTCTGTTATGTTCATGTCAGCGACCTATTCTTCAAAGGTTATCCTCTGGACAACTTCAGAAGGAAGTTCTACTACTTTTGGTCTAATATAAGGATCTTTCGATTAGATATGGAGAGCTAACCAAGGAAGAGCTCATGTGAAAATAACACATCAGTGTAGTTTTGCAATGGATCATGACTAGAAACCTCGATACCAGTGCGCACCCAGTTGCACAACCATGTGTCGGCCGCCCACAAGGAGGCCCTAGGTTCCGTCGTGGCACCGTAGTTCACTAATCGTGGCACCATTACTGAACATACAACCCATAAGAATTTTTATGTGGCACAAATTTGGTTGCATAGGAGCAAGCACCATGAGAAGGAGGGATAGCAAACAAAGGTAGTCACAAGGTTAAGAGTCAACAAGGAGGCGATCAGAAGATCAAAACATAGCGCAAGAGAACATAGCCTAATTGCCAAAGGCAACTAAGCAGGAGACTCTTGCTTAATTTTCATAAATTTATTCTATCCACCATGGTGATTACCAGGTAAAGATTAACATGAGATTTAGTCTTACCGAGCAGCAACATGAGATTCAGACTGATAACATCTAGAGACTTGAAAGATTTGGGGACAAAACAAACGAGATTTGAGGGACAGAGCCAATGCACTGACTAGAGACTCAGTTGATAAAGCAATGACATGATCTACCAGGAAAAGGTTCCAAAGCCAGGGTAGATAGCGATTAGCGTTGCACCAGATCATCTGTAAAAGAAGGAGCAATGAGAGCTAACAAGGATTTTTGCAGCAGGGTCCTCCCACACAGGAGCGGGACAACCATGAACATGCAAGCAATTAAGGAAACTAAGCTTGGGCCTAAGGTCAAGCAAAGGCATGGATAAAGGTCTTCGTAGCGCACCATTCAAGGGCTAGCAACCTCGTGTACATGACCAGGCTCCTAAAAGAGAACTTAATTGGAGATGACAACCATGAGATCATCAAAACTTGGACGTTGTTCTAGGATAGAGCTCTTCAACACTTGTATGCTTATCGAGGACAAAAGGGGTGACAACTACGTGACTACCTAGATAACAAGCATCCACACATACATCATGGTCTTAAGCAAGCATTTCGAATATACTCAATCTAATTAGCTTAAGTGATTATTACTAAGCACAAAGCTCGCACATAACAAGTAGTCACCTACAACAACACCACTACACATAAACTTGGTAGTAAGGTGTTGTTATCTTTTTATTTCCTTTTTACCGAGTAGGTGGATATCTCTACAAAACAAGTTTTACTTACATTTAGCAATTTAGTTTTCGAAGGGGTGAAGTTTTTGCTAATTAATAACTTGTCATCTATTTCCTTTGGAAGCAAACATACAAGACGAAACTAATCACACACTACCTTCAAGCATAGATATTCAAGCAGCATGGGATAAGACATTTTGTCTAGCTTCACACAGAGAAGATAGTAACATCACATTGATCACAAGTTACTTAATATTAGAACAAAGTGAGGGAAGCATATTTATGCACAGGCACAATCATGATGCATGCTTGTCCTATTTGTCCTCACAAAATTGCCAGCCTAAGGCGGCAATCACGTTCTATGTTGGTGGCATAACGCGTACTCTCTCGATATATAGCTAGTCGTCAGCTACATTCAATCTACGCATTCGTGGTTAGCGTACCTGTAGGAAAATTCATTGCAGCCCATCCCCACAAGAGATATATAAGCACACAATAAAAGCAGTAAACTAAGATACTCTCCATATATACATCCCCAGATATATATACTTCGGTATCCATAGCTACCCAATAGATACACCCACAATTAAGTACCTTCATATATACATGTGTGTAACATGTAAATATTTTAGTAACCACAGCTAACTCTCCCCTAGACCGACAGTTGGACGGTCATGCTCTCACAACTCACACTTACCTGGGCGTAGAGGCAATTGATCCATACATTACCATTAAAACAAATGGCATCCATACAATAGCATGTCGTATGGATGACAAAAGTAAAAAACCCCATGTTAGTACTTAGATAGCCACCTAATAGTCCTTAACTGGGCATAGAGGAGGATGTCGCTAGCATATTTTGCAAATTAGTTTTGACAAATTTGCCTATAGCTAAAGTTTTAGTTAAAATAGGCTTTTTAAAAACAAAACTTTGCTTTTAAAACTATGTACATGACAGTATTATGCTTAATCTTGCTCTGATACTAGCTATGACAGAACCGCCCAATTTACACAAGATCAAGTATGGTTGTCTCCGCTAACACGTTGACACACGCATACTTTCACTTATATAAACCCGGTAGTCCGTCGAGTGTCACGAAGGACCTCGGTAAATTAACATCACAACCAAGATCGCGTGATTAAGCAAATACACATCACATACGCAGAGTTGCAGCGGAAATAATATTACAAATGAGTTCACAAATAATAGTACAAGTTTAGGTTTCAAAACCGATTAGTGAAAACAACAAAGCTTTCAAATGATTACATTAATATAAGTTCCAAATATATTGCTAGCATAAGTGACATCATCTGACAAAAGCATATAGATGAGAAGTAAATATAGAATCACCGAGCCCACCAGCGGTTAGCCACCATCTTCAATAGGCCGAGAACTTCACCTGCAACATGGTGGGATAAACCCTGAGTACTCGAATGTACTCAGCTAGACTTACCTGCCAAAAACCAAAAATAAAGTGACACCAAGGAGTATGCAAGGCTTTATAGGTGGAGCTAGCTTAACAACCATTTTGCATAAAAGCTTTAGGGATATGAGAGCATAATTTAAATTATTTGTAAGCAGCAAGTTATCCATATTAACCTATCAACTAGATTAGCACCTGTACTAGAGCAAGCAATTGATTAAACTCCAAGCATTAGTAACCATATCCAGTATATTGTTGTAACATCATCATCATCGATTTAACCATCAAGTTACATTAAGTGTCTCTACGTTGCCGTTGCTCAGTCAAGTTCTCACTATCCGAGAGAGACGGTGATTTGAATCGATTCCTATCCAGCTGGAGGGGTATTTCTAACACAAACCCAGGCATACCACGCGAAGATAGCCTTAGGTCACCTTTGGTACAACTTAGGAATCGTGGCTCCGAGCAGCGCCGCACCCTCAGGGAGTCCACTCTGTCAGGTGGTCAATCTCACCTAGGACTTACGCCAATAGCTCCCCACACATCCTTACTACCACCGGGGTACGCACTTTCACTTCTCAGTCTTTCGGCCTGAGTTGAGCTACTCGGCTTCGTGGTCGGAATGAGTTATCCGGCCAACTAAGTGATAGGCATGCGTTCAATATGACATGAGGACATATAATAAATCGGTCCTTAATCGACACAGACGGGGATAGATCCACACCCAAGACCTCCTTGCCTTGTTGCTTCTCTATCGACATCCCACCCGGTCACAATTCATTATTAACACATGGTTATTTTCCACGATAGCAAATATAGCCAACCATGACCAGACATCATCCTGACTTGCAGGTGACAGGAAATCACCTGACTTTTACCGATCTAAGCAAGGCTAAGCTTTGATTCGCTCCTGGACCTAAATAGGATTCATGGTACATTTACTGGACAAGGAATAGATATATATGCAACAAGTGTTTGCATCCAATTCCTATCACTTAATGCATCACAAATAAAGATACTCAAAGTAACCATTTTCAAAACATAGGAGACTTAGAATGCTCTGGGGCTTGTCTGGAATCCAACACTAGGTTAGTGCTTGTTAGATGACACTCGCTTGGTGAGCATCTCCCTTCCTAGCACTTGTCCAGTCCTTCCATCTTCAGAATAGGTCCACCATACATCGTCTTCGGGTTTGGCTCTAACATCCCATCTTTCACGTGGTTCATCTAACGTACCTAGATGAGATGCAAGATGCAAGTGCATGAATAAAAGAATAGCAATACGAGATGCATCTCAAAATCTATTATAGAAAGATAGTAAGCATATCAAGCATGGTACACAAGATAACTTGAGTTAAGCTATTATATTGAAAACATGTATCACAAGTTAAGATCTCAGGTAACTTAATTTAACACCATAAAAGGCATGAGTTACACTTATCAATACATAAGGCAATGCAAAGTGAAAGCAATCAACTTGTAAGCACAACGCAGAATTTGGACAGCACCATAGATAACACTTGTTTTACCCATAATTGGAGATCCAAACATCCAAAGAATGTGATTCTGGACTTTTTGGAAAGCTAATTAAATTATCTAAAACATGTTTATTATCATCATAAGGTGATTCCACAATTAATAAGGTCAATCAAGCATAATTGATCGCCTCTATCCAGACTTGGACAGATTCTGCCATGCAACTTCACAAACTTATAACTGGAGTTGTACTAATCCAAAATACAAGCAACAAGACAATATGGAAATATTATGAAATTTTCTACGATTCATATTTAAGCATCCCAGCATGATTCCTAAGTTAAAAGGGTCAAACAGTCACATTAATCAAATCTGGTCCAGAAATTCCACAGAACTACAATTTCTGAAGACCAACTTAGAATAGTCATAACTCACAAACTATTTGGACAAATGCCATAAAAATTTAACACAAGCTATTTAAGTGAGTTATATACAACTTTGTTATTCACCACAACCATATAAAACATCATTTCCATTACTAAAATAATTGCACAAGTAAAATTGCACATGCAGTCCAAACAGCAGTGTTACAGAAAACTGATAGGAACTTCAGAGAAGCATAACTAGAGTTCTAGACCTCCAACAATCATGAATCATAACTTTTTGAAAATCTTATGAAGTTACCTACAACTTTATTATTATCATCTTAAGATGATTTCATAGTTAACAAGGTCAATTAATCCAATGAATACATCTCTGTCTAAAACCTGGACAGAATCTGACATGGCACTTTGAACAGCTATAAATAGAGTTCTACATATCCAATAAATGTGGTTCTAAACTTTTTAGAAATCTTATCAAATTCTAAACAACTTTGTTATAATTACCTAGAGCTAATTACACTATTAAAAAGGCCCCACAATACCAACAAAGAAACCCTGTCTGGGTTCGTGCAGAAACAGCCACAGAGATTTAAGCAACCATAACTCAAAATATACTTAACCAAAAATTATGATATTTAGATTTTTGAAAAGCTTATGAAAAGTACTCCAACTCATGTATTGTCACCAAGACATAATTCATAACTTAACTGAGCCAATTAATTCAAACATGCAGACCTATTCAGGATAGGAGCAAGGCAACATAGGGAATTTGTTATTTTTATAACTCTTAAACCATCAAGCCTAAACTACTGAAATTTTTACTAGACATCAAACATCACCAGAGTAACTCTCCATAAAAATTTCACATTTATTGGAGCACCACAACTGCAGTTATGAAAAAGACAAGACATGACAAGTATTAAGAACCTAACTGCATAAATATATTTTTACAGCAAACCATTTAAACTAAAACATGTCATATTATAGATCTAATGCATAGACAATTTCACAAGGATTCAAAAAAGTACTCATTTACTATTTTACGATATTTCTACTAATTACTATGAATTTTCAAACTTGATCATCTAAATCTGCCAAAATCAAAAGAAAAGGAATATAAATCTTGCATCGGGGTCCCTGCAGTAAACATAAATTAAACTCCAGCGAAGAGGTCCTCATGAGCACTATTCAAACGAGTCATAGCTTCACACTTAGACCCTTCCACTTCTTCAAATTCATGTGCGAAGTCCTTCGCATTCTTGCACAACAGAGAGCAGGGGAGGACGGCGGGGAGGGCCGGCTGGTGACCCGACGGCGACGAGGAGTGGCGGCGCAGTACGTGCGGTCCCGTGCGCACCGGTTTAGTGCTTTGTCACGGCCTGCGGTGACCTGTAGTGGCCTGGCCACGCACGGCCATCGACATGTAGCGGCGGCAGAAAACTAAGCAGGCGGGGGTGAGCTCTAGGGCTTGGCCGGCTGGCTGCGAAGGAGGGTCGTGGCCGTGCTGCGGTGGAGGCTCTACCGTACATGGCTATGCGGTGATTGGCTATGAGGACGAAGAAGGGAGCGGCGGTGGCAGCGAGCTCTGCCGGCAGTCTGTGGCGGCGCACAGCAGAACGAGAGGGAGAGCGCAAGGTAAGGCGAGAGGGAGTGGAGAGCTCGGGCGCTCGGCTTTCAAGCAAATGGAGGCGAGGTGGCGAACGGGCGCAGCACAGAGGAGCCACGCGGCGCGAGCAGTCTGTGACGATCGGCCATAGTAATCCAATTCAAAATTACGAAGGAGCAGCAATACTACCTCAAAAATACGCCTGAAACCCTAAGTTCGTCCTTCCGTAACTCCAAAACCACGACGATCTAGCAAAACCTCTATTAGTAAAAGTTGTAGATCTACATACCAGCTCCAACTTTTCTTAAGTGAGCTAGGTCCAATTCGCAAAGGATATCAAGTTGCATCATCACAAAGTCAGGCACATCGAAACTATAAACTCACTTTGACTTAGAAAAAAATTCTAAGTTCCAAAAACAGTACAATGTTGATTATTGTGAGCTCTAAACGACCAAGTTAAGCACTAAATTAGCTCATGACCCAAAATAAAAGTTGTTGATATAATCAAGTACTACAACTTTTATTAAGGGTGCACTGCCATGCAAACATCGTAAGTCATATTTCAAACCAAGTCAAAGTAGCATCACGATAAAGCTTAAATTAGAGTTCCTGACTGAGTGAGGCATTTTCTTGACCTTTGCTCAACACGAATCCTTCATGACTTTTGTTCTAGATTTCAATTAGAGTCATTTGGGCAAGGTAGCAAGGTTTGGTTGATGACCTATAATTCCATTCACTTAATAAAGCAAATCCAAGAAAGATTTTAACTTATCATTTCATGTGACTTCTTGATTTCAAACTTCATGAAATTTTTCACTGGTCAAGATGAATGCATGTTGATGTAATGTACATAAAATAAGCATGTTTAACATTACTCTTGCATAATCATAACAAGGGTCCACATGTAAGTAAAGATGTGTTGTCCGAGTTTAAGTTGGGGCTCACTCTCATAGATTTGATCTTGACACCTTCATCACCACTTAACATGTCATGTTTGATCTCAAACCCATTGCTTAACAGGTGACAAACACCTAGGGTGTTACACGGGGCACCGAGGGTGGGTGGCGCTGGGTGCGGGACGCGCCGGGGGCGGGCGACGCCGGGGGCGGGGCAGTGATGCCGCGCCGATGGCGGGGTGCGGTGCGGCGAGGGGTGGTGGCATGCGATGCGGCGTGTGTGTGAAGGGTGTGTTGTGTGCACGAGGGTGAGGGCCGGGGGTGCGGGCCGCTGGGGTCGTCATATGAAGGGATATGTCGAGTGCCAAGATCTGGGGCACTCGGCGTTATTTTTTTATTTTCATTACGACCAGATACTGTGCACTGGGGCCGGTAGACGAAGTTGTCAAGTGTCCCCTATATGACACTCGGAAATTTTTCTTTTCGCCGAGTGTCAGGTGGAAAACACTCGGCAAAATAAATTGATATTTCATGCTCCCCCGTCCTCCTTCATAGCGTGTTCTACTAAATTTGTTACGATGTAATTTAAAAATACCTTGTCAAATTCACTCAACAATGCATATTTAATTTTTCTACGAATATTAATCCATTATTTCATGCAATTATAGCTTAAATTCAATTTATATCAATTAAAATTCTATAATTACAGTTAATAAATTAAAATTATCAAACATATCTGAAAATTTACCAAACTTTGACGTGAATCAATCTATGTTGTCTATTGCCTATACAAAAACTTTTGAAGTCAAACCTCAATTCAACTCCAAATCTTACTGAATCCTTCTCAACGCTACGGTTCTTCTTCGGAGATGCTTCGGTTTGTAAAAGTCGTGCGTGATAAATTGTGCAAAACCTTCTCAACTTTTTCCACAGTCTCCATGTATGATATCATGAGATTTTGACAAATCTCATGATTTTCATACTTCGTTTGCTTTTTTTAGAATTTAAAAACCATTCGGGCACACGTTTGTGACCGCGTTTCCTGAACAAAATGTTCGAAAATTCTTTTCATTTCCTGAGTAAGGCCTCAAAATGGACTCAATAACATGAATATGATTTCTCCACTCAATTTATTCCATTATTTGAATCACTTGCGGTTCAAATTTGACTTAAACAAAAAATTCCTCTAAATGCAATAAATTAATTAAATATAGCAAACATATCGAGAAATATGCAAAATTTTAACATGTAGTACCACATGTTGTATGTGAAGAGTAGAAAAAGTTTGGAGGGTAGGAGAGGAAAAAAATTATTATTTTACCGAGTGCCAATATAAAACACTCGGTAACAACATCAGTTTATCGAGTGCCAAAAAAACACTCGGCAAAAATATCAGTTTGCCAAGTGTCAAACCAAAAACACACGGCAAACTTTGGCTTTGCCGAGTGTCTCTAACGGACACTCGGCAAAGTTCTAACGGTAGGGCGGTGTACCCAACAGCCGTCACATGGCCGCCGCACGCCCAGCGCACGTGCATCTACTTTGCCGAGTGTCCGTGTTTGCCGAGTGTTTCGTTGTAGTTTGCCGAGTGTTTTTTATTAGACACTCGATAAAGTTGGGTTTTGCCGAGTGTTGTAGGTTTGCTGAGTGTTTCATTAAAAACACTTGGTAAATCGGATGTTTGCCGAGTGCCCGATGTAATGCACTCGGCAAACCAGCATGCACTCGGCAATTCTACTGTTTCCGGTAGTGCACCACTGGTGCGGCAGCTCTCGTTGATGGCATTGATTGAATACATAGAATCTTCATTGTGGTTCAAATATATATCTTTGATGTTGAGCATACATATACACATCGTACTATCAAGAGGGCAACATTGGTGACCAGACAATGTCCTTATGAGAGAAATCCAAGTGATTAATTATAACACACAAGTGAGTTGGCATTTGATAGAAAAACCCGCTAGGCTAGTTTTGCCACAGTAATGGGTAGTTCAAGGATTTCGGCAAGGACGGTTTCTAAAACCATCTAGGTTGGTTTTTACTAACGGATAGTTTTTGGGAGATGTGGGTATACTCTTCCATTTCTTTACTTTGGGAGATTGCTGGTGTAACATTCATATAGCCTTGAGCGCTCTCCACATCATCCCTCTTTGTGGGATTTGTGTGAGCAGAGTGATAGCCTTTGGATTGCATTATTGGGGTGAGAGATTTGAGCTGTGTAAGTGTAAGCTTGTGAAAGCACTAGTGATGAATCCTAAGTCTTGAGCACTCTGTGACTAAGGATGGCAACGGGTCGGGTTCGGATCGGGTGGAGTCTCCGTGCACCCAAAACCGAAACCCGAAATCAAAACCCGAACCCGCCCCGAAAACCGATTCGGGTGAAAATCCATCACCAAAACCAAACCCGCGGATACCCGAAACCCGAACGGATACCCGAAACCCGAATGGATACCCGAAACCCGCGGATATATATACACATATTCACATGTATAAACAAGAGGCAACAAATAATAAATATTTTCATGAGTCAACTTTAAATAAATTTAATAATCTAAGTAAACAAATTATTATTAGTATATTATAAAACATGAGTTTTAATTCCAAATGATTTATTTCGGATATCCATTGGATATCCACGGGTGGAAAACCAAACCCGAAACCGAACCCGATTGGTTTCGGGGCCCCGAACCCGAAAACCGTGGGTGAAAAACCATCCCCAAACCCGAACCCGCAGAACCCGAAACCCGCGGATATCCGCACCAAACCCGATCCGTTGCCATCCTTATCTGTGACTGCATTGAGCAGCGTGTAGATTATTTGTTACTTTAAAGCTAAAACCTCCTAGACGGCTATACATCATCGGTGAGCACAAAGGTTGTAGAGTTCCGTGGACCAAAACTGCTCATGGGCCCTAGAGAGTTTTGGTGATTTAATGACAAACAATTTAGGAACTAACAATATATGAGAAATCTTATGAAATAAAATTTGTAAAATTTCACAAAAATAATAGGTATAGATTTCCAAAGCCTATTCCTCTACTTACTGGTCCGAACTTCTTTTTTTTTTTGGTCCTCCGTGCCATTCCTAACGGAAGCTGACCGGTCTTCAATCTTAGCATATTTCATCACATTTAGCGTTGACACAGTTCACGTTTGAATTTGGCGACCAGCGCATGTGGGGGAAACCAAAATTCATCTATGTCCAACATAAAAAGACCAAGTTATTAGAAGTTTGCATCCGGAAGTTGAATCTAGGAAAAACAAGTCGGATCTACGCCATCTCAGAACGAAAAAGGTCTTATTACAGGACGATGATATTTGAGTTCAATTATAATATATTTCTTGCAGCAATAATGCTCTACGAGTGAAATGCTTATATATTAACTGAAGTCAGCCTCTAATTCCTCGTCAAGTCGTCGGACTCCAGCCCTCATAATTTCTCTCCGTAGCCCTCTCCCGTTAGTTTTCTTGTTCGCAACTACTCCGTAGATAGCTAACAAATTGTTTTTCCAGCGCAAATGTTTGCCAGGTTCATTCGATTTGGCGAGTTTTTTGAGATAATTGTGCGTCGAGTGGGTTCCACAGTATGACATATGGAGATTAATTAGTTTTTTGGTAAAAATATATCATCGCGTCCGTGTGGACGCACGCAACTTCAACTTCATTACCTACACGCGGAATTGTTCCTTGCTTTGCTTCCATTTCACACACACACACACACACACACACACACACACACACACACACACACATATATATATATATATATATATATATATATATATATATATATATATATATATATATATATATATATATATATATATATATATATATATATGGCCTGTTACACGGAGATTAACATAGCATTAATTACATACTTAAAGCAACTTTGCTAGAGTGCTCCTAGCAAGGCTGCATTTTCCACAAACATGCATAAGCAGCTAGCCGTCCTGCTCGCGCTGCTTGCGGCGCTGGCCATAATCTCTTGCCATGCCGCCGCTGCTTCAGCGGTCAGGACTCAGGACTCAGGACGCAGGTCATCCACACCGATACGGCGTTTAGGAAGAGAAAAGCATCAAGAAAGTGCTAGAGCCACACTCGAGCGAATATGTCGATTCTGAGCCTCATCAGCCTGTGGGTCTAAGTAATCAAAGCGCTCCGTGATCTAGGACGACGAAACACCAGAACTTTTTCTAAAATTGACCAAAGAAAATGAGACCCGATGGCTGCAGGAAAGCAATGCAAGTATTAAATAACCTTGAATTTCTCACCTATTTTTCTTAGAAGCCTCGTCGTCCGGTGGAAGAAAGCTAATAAACTGAGCCACCAGCTCCCTCTAGTGATCGATGTCAACTATTCTTATCACGGAAAGTCCCCCCAACTGAAGGCCAAAAATAGCCTTCACGTCCTGCATGGTCAAGGTCATCTCGCCACAAGGTAGGTGGAACGTGTGGGTCTCAGGCTTCCACCTGTTATAAGAATAGAACGACTGTTAGTTGCCTCAAATTTGTTACAAGAATGTTTACGTATAAATAAGACACTCGCACCTGTCTATAACTGTAGTAAGTAGTGCTGGGTCAAGGAGCGGAAGACCGTAGTTGACAACACGGACAAGCTCGAGAAAGCCGGCACACCGTATGTACGGCGCATAACGCTCATCTCACTTGTGCGCTCTGGTGTGCGTGCGGGCCTCAAAGGAGACAAGGCCACATCTACGTCGTTGTCACTCAAGATGTGTGCTCGGTGCTGGTCGTCGTACTCCACCTCAAGAATGGGGTACAACGGGTGCTGCGTGGGAGGGGCCATCATGTTTTAAATTGATAAACAAAGGGCCAGAGTATTCAAATTAACATTATGTAGCATTGCGAAATTTGAACTATTTGTTATGCAATACGAACACAATATGAAAGCACATGTATATATTCAAAGTAACATTAACAGACATATTAAACAACTTAACTAGGAATATAAGCATTTGACGAAACTTCATCAAGAAGTCATCAAAATCGACGTATCACGCACCAGTAAGTACCGACATTTGAAAACTAGTATCTATACCCAAAATCCCTAACTAAATAACTAACTATAAACTAAATAATAAATACCTAATCAATCCCTAAACCCAAAATCCTAACTATACTACAACACACAACCTCAAACCTAAAAACTACCTACCTAAATCACAAACAAATTCACTAACCTAACTATACTAAATCACTAACTACCCTAAATCACAAACTATCATAAATCAATAACAATCATAAAAGCCTAACTATCCTAAATCACTAACTATCTTAAATCACTAATTATCCTAAATCAATAATAATTAAAATAAAATGAAATCGAGAGGGGATACCTTGATAGGAGCGGGCGGCCTTGACGCGTCGGCATTCGTGGCGCGGACGTGGGCGGACGGGCGTGGCCAGAGTGGGCGGGCGTGGCCGGCGCTGGTGGCGGGGCGCGTGCGGGCGGCCGTCCGGACGCGCTGGCGGTGGGCCGCGTGGGGGCGCTGTGGCGGCGGGGCGCTGCGCGGCGGCGGGCGGGCGAGGGGCGGCGGGCGGGCGGGCGCGGCGTGCGGGCGGGGGGGCCGCTCGCGATATTTATGTGCCCCTGACGCGCCATGCTCCGTGGCGCGGCACTGCCGCGCCAGGATGGGTGGCGCGGCAGGCCCTGCCACGTCAACTGTGACCCTTTTCGGTCGTCACTACGTCAGCTCCCTGCCGCGTCACCATGCATGGCGCAGCAGAGGCATTTGGCTACGCCATGGCAATAGGCGTGGCCAAAAGTGTTTATTTTAAAAAAAAAACAGAGAGTGTTAGATTTAAAATTAGTTTTCAAAAAGTGTTAAAATTAAAAAAAATTCTCTCCATGCGGGCGTGGCCTCAGTGGCGGCGGATCCAGTGGCGCAGGTGCGGGCGAGGCCTCGGCGGCGGCGGATCCAGCGGGCGCCCCTCCCCTCCCCCTTGTTCTTCCCCGGCAGACGCCCCTCCCCTCCCCCTTCTTCTTCCCCGGCGGGCGCGTGGTGGTAGCGGCGACGGCTTTGGTGGCGGTGGTGGTGGTGGCCGGCGGCTATGGTGGTGGTGGCGGCGGCGTGGTGGTGCTTCCGGCGACTTGTGTTTTTTTTATTTTTTTCCTGAAAAATATTTGCCGAGTGTTTCTTGAGACTCGGCATAGTCTTTGCCGAGTGCCCGATAAAACAGTTTTTGTCGTTAAAACCTATGTCAATTATCGTTTGCCGAGTATAACACTTGGCAAACACTTTGCCGAGTGTTTTTTAAGCTTTAACACTCGGCAAAGCTCCTGTATCAGTATTGGTCGACCAACACCGGAACCGGCGGGACGATCATCGACTCTGGCACCTCCATCACGACGCTGCCGCTCCAGGCTTATCGGCTGCTCCGGGCCGCGTTTGTCTCCCAGGCAAAGCTGCCCCCTGCCCCTGCGGAGGCCAGCAACGCGACTACGGACGCCGATCTCATCTGCTTCGTGCTGCTGTTCCACTTTGAGGGCACGACGCTGGACCTGCCGCTGGAGAACTACATGTTCGAGATGGAGGACGCGGGCCGCAGTTTCACCTGCCTTGCGATCAACGCTGGTGGAGACCTGACCATAATAGGCAACTATCAGCAGCAGAACATACACGTGCTCTACGACCTGGTCAATAACAGGCTATCCTTCGTCCCTGCTCAGTGTGAAAGGCTTTAGAGTTTAGATAGACTCGACTACTTACTGCAATCGTCCTGGCCCCTGCCGTTTTGCATACGTATTTACCGCCTTGTGCTTTCTTTTTTTTATATTATATAGGATGCGAGAGTTTCAAATGTTATTAAGGTTTTCTATCGTGAAAGTTTCAATGTTTAGCCAATTCTTGTCCAAGTTTTAATGCAAGTCCAAAAGTACGTCTGATCCGGTTGCCACAATCTTCATTGCCATTTTCCAAATACTGCCATGCTTGTGGCAAACTAGATGCTAAACTTCAAATAAAAAAAAACCAAAACTAAAACCAAAATGTTGTGGTGTGAGTGTCTGATGTTCTGGGCCTGCGCGCTACCAGCCCAATAAGCTTGCATGCTCACCTACGCCTCTCCCATCTCTCTCAAAAAAAAAAATCTCATCACTCCACCTCGCGTCGTCGAGGCTTCACCGTGTTGTGTGGCTGTGCGCCTGCCCCACTCCTCGCCGCTGTGCGGCCATCCCCCACCACACACCATCCTGCGCAGCGCCGCCCCACTCCGCCTTGCCGCTGCAGCCATCCCCCACCGCGCGCGCTCCCATCCTGCGTCGTGCACGCAGCGTCCCTGGCCGCGCCCTACCCCGATTCCACCAGGAGAATGAAGGTCGTCGTCATCCGAAGACACCATGACAGGGAGCCGATCCACTACCGAACCGACATCCAAGCTTCCTGTCGTGGCAGGCTATGGCTGCCAACGATGCCATGTTTTAGGTGTTTCTGGCATATGTTTTAAGTGTTTCATCTAGATGTTGCATATGTTGCAATGGCTATAGCATGTTGTAAGCGTATGTTTCGTGTAGCAAGTGTGTGTTTCATATTGCAAGCGTATGTTTCAAGTGTTTCAAATGTATGTTTCAAGTGTTTCATCTTATTGTTGCAAAAGTAGATCTGAATGTTGCATATACATGCACGTTGCAAACGTATGCTTCCAAGTATTTCAGGTTTTTCATACGCATGTTGCAAATGTTTCATCTGGATGTTACATATGTTTGCAATGGCTTTCAAGCGTTTTCAGGTGTTCTGCAATTGTTTCTGACATATGTTACAAGTGTTTCAGCCGTTATGGAATTTATGTTTCAAGTGTTTCATCGGTATGATGCAAAAATAGATATGATATTGCACATGTTGCAATGGAACTCATCTGCCGCAGTCGCTGGAGCGCTGCCGAGCGATCACAAACGGTCCCACGTGCAAGCACGTGAGAAGTGGTGGGGGCGCGGGCGTCCCCGTGCGTGATCTTGGTAGTGCATGCGACGCCCGTGCGGCGCTGGACCCCACGTAGGCATGCGAAACACAGGCACGGGAAACGGAGCGGCGAGGGCGCACAGCAACCGGCGCAGGCATCCATCTGAACATCTGGGCGCTAGCCTGTCCCAAACTAGAAATATCTAGAAAGTTATAGATCTCATCAAGCACTAGATTTACATCTCTCCTTTGAAAGTCATTGATGTACAGCTTTGACTGCGATACAACAAGAAAAATTGGTAGTGAATCTCGTACATCGAGCATCTGTGCCAGGTATCGACTCACCTCACCGGTCGTCATCCCATCGCACCCCATGTTTAGCAGCGAGATAATAAGCATTGATAGGTCCTCTGTCCCCAGCCTCGTAGAGCTCAGGGGCAACTCTGTTCTGGTCGATCTCATGGATTATCGGAGTCAGCACGTTCCATGCAGCAGCCAGCTCATCGCTGCGCATGAATAAATGACTATCTCCATCTAGCACGTCCAGGAGAAGATGTTCATATGAATCTGGTACCACCTCGGTGTTGTACCTACACATCAAAGATCATGGTTTAGTGACAGTTCTATTGAATAGATCATAAGGTGGTCCAAAAGATTTCCATACCTATCCCGGTAAAGCAGGTTCAGTTCTGAAGCATCCAGTTGGAGCCCAAGCCCTGGGACCTTGTTGTTGACTTTTAACAGGATTGCTTCCTCAGGTTGATCGCGTAGAACCAGCTCGTTTGTGTCGAGATCTATGTCATGACCAAAACGTTCACGGTAGATATTACCAGGGACATGGCGAAACTGAATTCGAATTTCAGCTCTGAAGGAAATCAATGATTAGACGACTTCAGTCATGCTTGATCAATTTGTCAGGTGATAGCTTTTCTAGAAGAAAATGGTAATATTCTTTGATAAAAGTGTGGCAATCTTGCGAAAACTATCAACAGAGTGATCAGAACAGGGTGAACTACTGAAACATTTGATAAAAGGAAAAAAGTCTACATATCCCCCCCCCCCCCCCCCCCCCCCACACACACACACACACACAAACTATAAAACCAGATTTTCTACCCCCCTGATCTTTCCAAAACCGGTCAAATAACCCCCCAAACGGTTTTGGACGGTGGTTTTGCTACGTTGACGGTGGTTTTGTCTTTTTCTTTTTTATTTATTTCCGCTGAATCTTTGAAAATCATAGTAAATCACAGAAAAATCATAAAATGGAAAATTCAATTATGTTGTACTCCACATGAGTAGATCTACACAGTGAACATGTAATATGGTATGTTTTAGTACAAAGTTTTTGTTGTAGCTTTAGATCTATACTTTTCTGTAATTAATTGAAATAATTCATAGCTACAGCTTCTATGCATATGAATCAATTCCTGATTCTACCTTTTGAGATGTTAGGTTATAAAAATGCAATAAGATCATAACAGCACAGTGCTACAATGTGGTGAGTTGGTGACTGAAATCAGAAAGTAACTATTGAGACGTTTGCTAATAGAAGTTATGGAACTCATCGAATGTACCTATTCTTCATAAGCCCCATGCCTGTCCTGATCAAAAATGGTACCCCATCCCAGCGTGCATTGTCAATGTACATAGCAGCGGCAAAATAGGTTGGTGTCATGGATTTTGTGTATCTGTCAACTTTACCAGACGTATCTTTAAGTTGACCAAGAACAACATCCTCAAGTTCCACTTTCCGAATTGATTTGAGAACCTTCACCTGCACAAGTGGAAGTTCTTATGATCCTGTATCAAAGCCAGCACTTTCTAACTTCTATTTAGCACAGTAGTGCCAATTTCCTATGTTAAAAGGATTATACCACCTTACCTTTTCATCTCGGATATCCTCTCCATCAAGACTTACAGGTGGTTCCATAGCAAATAGAGCTATTGTTTGAAGAATGTGACTGTGAACTATGTCACGGATTATCCCATAATTTCCGAAGTACCTAAAAGGGAATATTGTTTTAAACTAAATGATCTAGAATTAGAATGCCAAAACATGAATATATTTTCAATAAAGAAAACCAGGATAAGAGATAATTTCAAAAGTTAAACAGAAGAGACTATTGTAAAGTTCAAACAAACCCAATAATGACCTACTCACGCAGAGTCAGTCTAGAGATTGTGATAACATGTATGGTTTTACATCATTCAAGACTGCTAAGGCAATTCGATAGCATTAACTCACCTCCCTTGTATTTCATTTGATGTTTCTTCAGAAAAAATGACCTGACACAATTCACACACATTACTACATGATCCATGTATATACAAAATAATAAAGCATGTGCTAAAATGAGTCTTCAAGTGTACCTGCACATTCCGTATGTAAGTTCGACTCCACAAAGGTTCAAACACCAAATTAGAAAATCTCAAGACAGTAAGATTTTCGATCAGATCCTTCCCCAGAAGGTGGTCAATTCTATGGGATAAAAAGATGTAGCAACAACAAATTGTCATGTTCTTCAAACATTAAAGGGCGTACCCAGTGCAGAGAGCTCTCGCTCTGTGCGGGGTCTAGGGAAGGGTGTCAGTGGCAAGCCTTACCCTCGCCTATGCAATGCGAGGAGACCGCAACTCGAACCCAGGACCTTCCGGTCACAGGCGGTAAGACTCTACCGCTTGCACCAGGCCCGCCCTTCATGTTCTTCAAACATTGCAGTTAAGAAAAACAGTCACAAAGCTTTGTAATTGAACAATCCAAAAAAGGGAAGACCAGCTAAGATTGGAGGGATTAAAGGTGGAATAGTACCTGTAAATTTGCTTCTCGTCAAATCTTGACAGCATAGATTGTGTTACCTGCTGTGAGGACAAACCAGTAAAGCCAAATGGTTTCTCGATAATTATTCTATTCCAGCCTAGCTTAGTTTGGGCACCGTCAGCCAGTGGCAATGCTACATCAAGGAGTGCCTCTTGTGGAACAGCAAGGTAGAATATTCTGTTTGCAGCACCAATGCCCTGTGAAACAAAAATGGAGTGTGATGGAACTTAATGAATGGGATTTATATTTCAAGTTTCCCAAAAGATTCAGAAACAGTTATGAGATCAAATTCTACCTCTATCTGTTCCATCCTAGAATTTAATCTGACCATCCCTTCTTTGTTGTCATGTCCGGCATCTACATAATACGTCCTTTTGAGGAACTCACTTAACTTGTCATCACAATTTTCACTGCATTCACAATAAACATCAGGACACATTCTTCTTAGTTTGGTAAAGCCTTTTTTTCTACGACAGTAAAACTGTGTTTTTTAAGGGACAGTAAAACTATGTTAGTGCATGCACTGAAAACTTTGGAAGAAGCAAAGTGGTGTCAAGCACCACCCCAAACAACAGATCGTTTGGTCTAAAACCATGCTTTGCAGCTTATTAAAGGCATCATAATAATGGGTTGGCTATAATAATTAGTTATATTGATCTCAAAGCTATAAAGGGGAATAATATAGATACTAAATTCGGTGCTAATTTTTTGTAAACGCAACTGCCATGACAAAAAAATATCATATGAAAAGTTGCCAAATAACATACTGGTGATCCACCCGGCAGGTCAAATTGGCTTCAATTATAGATCTTAAGCCCTCATCTGTTAATTTCTTCCTAGAATACCCAAATATACCAACATTCTGCAGCATAAAAAATGAAAATGAAAGGTGTAACATGAAAGTGACAGTAGCAGAAGCTATTCTATGTTCATACCCGAGGAAGAAAACCACTGTAATACAGAGCAAATAGTGCTGGAAAAACTTTAGTTCTTGCCAGCTCGCCGGTAACTCCAATCACAGCAATGCAAAGAGATGGTTCATTGTTGGAGTGTCTTCTGGGCACAGCAGACTCTTCCTTTTGAACAGGAGAACTGATTTCAGAGGGGATGTGTCCCTGAGGCACTGATTTTTCCTGATCAGTTGAACTATCCAAAGTATCAGAGCTTGTATTGACCATTTCACCTCCAGAATCTGCATAAAGGGGAAACAGTCAGGTCAACATGAAAGCATAAAGACAAAAATTCCCAAGAAGTTTGCAGTAAAAAGTAGTTGTAAGATGATATGACAAAGAAAGTTTCTCTTGAGCTTTTTTTTTATTTATAATGCTAATGCAAATTGAATGTAACTATCAAAGGTATGAAGCAATCCAGTGTCAGCAGCACTGAGGAAATCATAAGGCATTAGGACAATAGTGACAACTATGATAAGCACATCTGCACATGCAAAGTAACGGAACTCAAGACAACTGATTTCCCAATAGAGTGCCAACCATAAGCAAGATGCATGTTCCAATGACTTCTCTTTTCAATCAGAGATGCAGCCTCCAAGTAATGTGGAACTTTATCATTCCCTCGAGCATCTAGATTTCTTTGAAGTTGCCATCCATGATGCCTCTTCAACGCCTTCCGGAGTTTCAGCCTTGCAGCAATCCAGCACCTCAATCCACAAGCTTGTGTTCTGAAACTTGGAGCAGGTCCTGCAACCTATGTACAGAAGCATTAAGTAGAAAGATCAGTAGATGAATGTAGCAATGTGTAAATACCAAATAGTAATAAGCTAAGAAACTCCACGCCATCATCAATGCCTAATAAATCGGATGTGATAGATTCCTCTGTCAGCCACCAAATGCGAAGCACTTTTTTTGCAAGACTTCAATTGACTAACGGTGGGGAAAGGGAGACAAGTTTTTTATTCATGTACTGCACAACATAAGGAAAACATAGCATTCAAACCAACAAACAATCTCTCCCATGTTATGGATTGATTATTGATGCAACAGGAGTTCTGTCAACCAAGCGCGTTCACATAAAACCAGCACACCTTTTCTGTGTGCCGCATCCTCGAATATCGAAACAGGAGCATGTTGGCACGTTCAATTCAATGTGCCCCTTAAGTTGTCCTGAACAATGCCCCGTACCCCCCTCCACACCCCCCCAAACCCCAAACCCAACCCCACCTCCGGCACGGGAGGGAAGGGAAGAAAACAGCATCATATGGAACCCGTGGCAAAAACGAGAGCATAGATGATGTTATAAACTTGCGTTCCAGGGCCAAGAAAGGCCAGCAAGGTTCACAAGGATCACACGCTGGCACGGGCGAACCAAAGCTTCGCCAACCACCCCGTGAATCTGCGACTTCGTCTATCGCTTGAGAGAAGCAAAGAGTAAAGTGTGACAAGCACGGGCACGTACTGCTCCAGAACGCTACCACACAAGCGCCCAGCGAATTGGTGGAGGCATTTCATCGAGCAAGCTAAACGCCTAAGCGCGCGCGCCGGAAGGGAAGAAAACCAGCACTTCATCCTGGCACCGAATGGCGAATACAGTACCACAGGCGCTCGTGGCGAATACTCACCGGGGTGAAGCGCGAGGTCGCCAGCGAGGACCAGGAGGACAGCGCCGGAGCTGCCGACGCCGACGCGGCGAGCCCTGACATCTTCGGCGCTGCTCGCTTGCTTGGTGCTGCGGTACTTGCTGACTTGCCTGCTCCCTCCGTCAGATCGCCTCGACCAGTACTGGGAACGAGGAAGTGAAGAAGACTTTCGCTTGGCTGAATTTTTTTTTTCTTGCTAAAAAAACCGTCACCTTTTAAGGTCAGCCGAACGGCAAGTGGCAGCTTGTGACGGGAAAAATGGATAGCGACAGTGTATGCTGGACCGGCCTATGCTGGACCTGAGGCTGGACTCCGGAGCCGCCGTCGAAGTTGAACCAATGTATGAGTAGCTGTACTGACACATTACACACACGTCGACGACGTCGTGTATAGAGCAATGGGTGAAATTCTTGGCTAGCCGCCTGGATGCTTTACCAGAATTTAAAGAAAAATACTGGAGTCTACAGGAATCAAAAGCATAGGCACTTCTTCGATGGGTTTAAGCAAAAGTTCGGATCTTGCCTAGATACTTGTTGCTACTCATCGAGAACTCGTGAAAGAAATGTTTACAGAATCCAGTCAAAATGTGTACTAAATTTAATGTCACAGAATTCATCTTCAAAAATGTTTAGCAAATTTTACCATCATATGGAGCTCCTCGAAGCACAATCTCTGGTAGCCTCTGGACTATGGTGAATCCCTACATCTCTCCTGAAGCTTTCTTTGTTTCGTATAGACCCCAAAAAAACACTTCAACCGAATATTAAAAGCGACATGACAAGCTTCTGCTGCTCGTTTCCAACCAATATATAGACGCTGGATATCCTTCTAGCACTTATGTACTTCTATTTTTATTGCTAATACAATTATACAATATGTCAATCATAAATTCATGATTACTTACAAGTTAATCCAAGCTTTACCCTAACTTGTACAACACTGAAGCACAATATGAGACCAGAAGATGTTGATACAACTTGTACAGAGAGGACTGACCCTCCAGTCATCTGCAAATGCGTTGCGAGTTTGAAGCCAGCAGTCCCACATTCACAGATCATCAGTTCATGGAGTGACCCCAACGTGGGTGATGTTACTCTCGTGGCCTAGCAAGCCAAAGAGAACTCAGGGCGCGCAAACGTGAAAAGTAGTCATGGATTGCAAGAAGCGCGCGAGCGGCTTGTCGGATTGTCAGGATGCGTTGCATCTGATGCAAGGTCTGCTGTCGTAGATTGTCAGCCTAATGCAAATAGAACATCAAAGTCTTCAGAGCTAGAAACATCAAGAGCTACATACATATTGCTTAGAAGTAGGGAAAATGTATCGAATCAAATGACATGAAGCAACAAAACTAAATGTTTGACAGGGTGAGGTATCAGGAAGTTACCTGACGAAGGAAATTCTCGAGTGTACCAAGTTTTCCCATGGCCATAGCCATTTGACCCATATAGTTTGCCACGTTCCCAGAAGATCCTGATTGGCCAAGGGACCCAGCCAGCGTTTCTGCCAATGATTGCTGCAATGCTTCCATTCCTTGTGACAATGCATCCTCAGCCTGCTGGGAGGATTGCTGGAGATTGGATAGCCCCATCAATTGTTGCTCAGTTAGAGGCTCAAGCTGATTCACAAGGAGCTGTAATTTTACAAAAGTGTAAGGAATAGTTCATCTTGAAGCAGAAACACCCATTGAATGGTACGAATTGTATAAAAAAAACTCACACCCTACTAAGGAAAATACTCCTGCTATAGGCTATAATTGTAAATTGTTTTGGGCATCTACACAGCACTCGTTTTCGGGGAAAATCTATTAGAGTCACAAATTGGTAAATGCCATTGGATGTGACAACAGCATGCAGGACCTTGAGATGCATGTCATCATGTCATTGATACATTGGGGGATACCTTGTAAATTACAGTCCTGAATCCTGATATCTGTGATGAAATGGGTGGTGGTGGTGGTGGTGATGCGTGCGTGTGTGTTGTGGTGGTGGTGGTTGTGGTGTGTGGGGGTGTCCGTCATTTTGAGGCAGATACTAGAACTATTTGAAATCAAAGGCGGTGTGATATAATTTGATCTACATCATATGCATGCACCTTTAGAAGCTCAGACGAACGGAAACCCCCAAGCCACAAGAAGCACCTTTCAGCAGGTGTTTCCCACATGCCTGAAAGTATATGGAACACATCAGCCTTTGCAGCAATGCCCTTCAGCCTGAATATCTCATCATAATGTGCCATTATCCCATCGACGATAAGACGGAGGCCACTATCACTTGCATGAGCATTTACTGCAGTCCTCAGCTCATTTATCTGCTTATTTTGCTCCTCTTGCCATCGAGAATATTCTAAATCGAAGGTCATAGCTCCTGCAGAGATGAGCTTACTTCGTCAGCTATACTCCTTTGAAGCACTTGAGCATTACAATGATATAAGGTTGCAAAAGCAATTAAAGGATGTGTGGGGGTGTGCATGAGAGAAAGAGAGAGAGGTTACCATTTCCACTCATAGCATGGGTTTGATCTCCGGAACTGGATATGAAGATTCCCTACAATAATTGTTCAAGAAACAAAATTCAAAGAACCGTCTGAGACTTGTCAGCAAAAAAAAGTGCTCCAATATCAACCAAATAATCACACCTGTTGTCGAGCTTTCTGGAGTTCTTGCTCCAGGCTTGCAAGTTTTAGCTTACTGCTCTCTAACTGTTGCACATATGCCTTTGAAAACAACAAATATTAGAAGGGGCTTATAGCAAATAAATAAACCTGAAAGTGAACAAAGAAAAACTAGTGGACACGCTTCAATCTACATAATCAAATTGCTTATCTCTAGATTGCAACAGATTAGGAAACAAGGAGTGCCTTGGTGGTTACTTTATTCTCAAAGCCAAGGTATCTTTTGTCTTTTTCTCAATTTTTTGAGAATATCATGAAACATGGAAGAAAATGATGGGATCCAAACTTCCGAAGTTCTAAATCACACACACTTGCAGGCTATCAGAGTAACTGCACCACCATACAGTATGATCTCCCTGATGCACAAAATGAAACTTATCCATACTACACAATCACAAACCATAGCGGATGACAGGAATTGACACCGACTCGGGCTCTCACACCTCTCTACCTAACACATTACACGCCCAGCATATGTGTTGTGTGCATTTGTAGAAAAAATCAATATGGAGTTCTCTTCTTTTCCCTTGAAAAGACAGGTATCATTATATTAAGAAAAAAAGGCAGAGGTCTCGTTTTCTACGAAGTCACTGAAGTCATTCTTTGATGCAGAGTTGTTTTTGCGTAGAAGCTCACAAAAATGTGCAAGCATAGAAGTCGTAAAATAAACGCGATATCACATACAGCGCACGTAAATTGGTACAATTTAGACTCTATTTAAGAAATTAGAATTATATAGGTGTCAATATTCGAGAGTTGATGCATCAATCTAACGAAACCAAATTGTTAGCCTAATTTACAAAGTAATTATCAGGAGAATATTAGGGCCTGTAGTTGACAGGACAGATTAAAGCTCAAGTAGAATGGACTGTGGTTTGCTTCACCCCTGATGACAACTAGGCAGATAAACCTCACAGTCCTGACTCACAATAGCGCATATACATGCATGCATCAGGGAGTGACACACTGCACCAAAAATGTAGCAATAGCTCCCAGATGTGCACAGTCATGCTAATAATACCTTTTTTCTCAACCGACTTTTTCTTGCTGCCTCACGATTTTGGGCAAGCCGTCGCAAAACCTACAGAATACCAAATGCATTATCTAGATACCATCATTGTGAAATGGTAACAAACACTAAAGAGTACAGAAGACATAGGAGATGAAATTTATACCTTTTGGTCCATAGGTTTGTCAGATCTGTCAGACCGATCAGATGAATTAGAAGGCAGGACCATAGCTCCACCCTGTCCATTTTCTAACTGCAGAGGTTGATTAAGATAAGTTACAGACATTCATTGTTTATGCATGAAACTATAATGTAAAGGAAAAAATGGCATGCAGTGGTATATAGATGATGGATTTTTTAATTGGAATGCATAGACCATAGATGAGTGGAATAAATAACATATAATGACATCACAATGACATAACCACTTTACATGCATCTCTACAGGACCTGTATCATTAGATGTCCCACAGAGAGAAATTGAAATTTTGTAAAATAATCTGACATGAGTAACTAAAATTAGGAGATTGTCCATTGTGCCTCCAAGGCCCAAGTCCAAAATCAAATTGTTCTATTGAACTAGTAATCAATTTTCTTATCAAAGTTCAAATGTAAAATAGGCAAGATGTGTTTAGTGTGAACAAATGTTGCAATGTCAGTTAATGCTTGCAAACTCAAAAGCAAATCTAACAAATTTGGAGCTACATGCAAACAACTTGGTGCCAAACCGTAATACAAGATCACTACAGATGAAACAGATAAAAAGCAAGAACAGGAAAGAAGGACAATACAAGAAAAATAACTTGTTTCCTAGGGATTTAGACCATCTCAAATCACCAAGTGATTTATAGGGATTAATCCATTCATACAACATCCTTACTTTAGTCAAAGTTTTCATTTATAGAGATTAATAGTATTCAAGTGTTCATACTTCAAGGACACTCCAAGTGAAACTTCCCACTTCATGAGACCAAAAACACAGATTGCCAAATTTGAAAGCTGATACCTAATCTGTATCTATTTCTTTTGACACGAGAACATGAGAGTACAATGTTCTGGAAATGATTAAAGAGATGGCAAAAAATTATGTGCATCAGAGAACATGACCTCAGCGCACCATTTATTGGATACAGTCCAATTCTTCGCATCCTATTAGACTATTAGAAAGATCAGAGTCTAGGCACGGTACCAACATTATGTTCTCTTCTCCCCTAACAGTTCGTGAATGATCAATCATAAAGAACACGAAATATAACAGATAGAGAAAAGAGGGGCTACCCTTTGATTTTTATCATCCATGTCTACAACAGTCGAGGTGTCAGTCCTCGGACTAGCATCTGCCATACCGAGTACTCGCCAGCTCCTAAGAATGTTGTTGTCTCTTGTTCACTTCCCTTATGGTAGGCTGATAAGCCAGCCTGCAGTTAGCACAACCCACAGTCCAGTGATCCACCCGCTGGACAGAGAAGCAACCTATCCATCACAAGAAACAAATTTCCAGGTATATCAGCAACATAATAAGTCCCAAACAAGTTGGGGTAGGCTAGAGTTGAAACCCAACAGAAGCAATCAAGGTTCAGGCACGTGAATAGCTGTCTTCCAAGCACTCCTATCTAAGGCTAAGTCTTTGGGTATATTCCATCCTTTCAAGTCTCCTTTTAGTTGACTTGGGTAGAGGCAATAAAAGGAGACTTGAAAGGATGGAATATACCCAAAGACTTAGCCTTAGATAGGAGTGCTTGGAAGACAGCTATTCACGTGCCTGAACCTTGATTGCTTCTGTTGGGTTTCAACTCTAGCCTACCCCAACTTGTTTGGGACTTAAAGGCTTTGTTGTTGTTGTTGTTGTTGTACAAATGGGAAAAAAATGATAGTCCATCTAAGCACTAGCATATTCATACCTCTACCAAAAACAGCAACTGGTCAGAGTTAACTGCATGTTCCCAACCTGGAAAGATTAAGAAAAAGCATTTAGCTGTGGTTAACTGAGAATCATGGTGGTGACACCTTCCCGAATGCCACATCCTGTCAATAGCAGCTCATAATTCCAAAGACAATCAGTACAGCAACACATCATTTGGACGTATGGTATGCAAAACAGCAAGAATGTTTTTTTAGTTCCAAACGTTAATTAATAGGCATAGTCCTAAATTTCCCAGCTCATGCGATTATGCCCCAGCTTGCTTAGCTTTGTGGAAGCAAAGACCGTCCTAAAAATTTAAAACCACAAGCTCAAGCATGGATGAGTATAGCTACAGTAAATTTGGAAATAACCCATTCACTCACACGAGAAATGTACGATATCAGAAAGTGCTAATAAATTAGTGGAAGCATAGAACATGCAGGGAGGAGCTCATGCAGGTTCGAAGGAGGTAGCCTGGAAGTCGACAGAGCAGCTTTCAATAACTCAACTCGTAACGGAAAGCCGAAGTGATGAATCACCTTCCCAAATGATATTGCCTTAATAACAGCGCCAAGCTCTCCGAAGTAAGTACGAAACGAGGACAGCAGGGCAACACAGTGACACAGGGGACGACTCAGACGTGGGGTATGGGGATTCAATTCCAAATTACTCCGTATTTCAGAAAAATAAATGCCCGCGCACCTCGGCTACCACGAAATCGTCATGTTGTGTCAACTGAGGTTGATCTTTCGCTCTGGAGTAGAAGAACCTAATCGAACCGTGCATGGATGAAAACTCGGAATCCTTCCTTCAGCAAGCAAACGAAGCTCTTACAAGAGTTCAAAGAATCAACCCAGCAAGCTAGGGTTACTTACCGAAATGAAGAAATCGAACCAGGTCCGGATGGATCTCCACTCCGCGCAAGTCCAGTTCCAGCAGAGGGGCGCGAGAAGCAGGTGAGCAAGTGCTCTGTACAAGAGACGACTTTCGGAGCAAAGTGGCTGGCTTAGTTTATCCGGTCGCCGGCGGTTAGGTTGCCGATGACGAGGCACCAAAAGCTATGATGGGGAGAAGAAGAGGAAGTTCTAAGCAGGAAAGGGATGGAATTGGAGCGGCAGAAATCAGCGAAGACGAGTAGCGGAGGGTAGGACGAGGTGGAAGAAGGCTGCACGGGGATTTCTTCCGCACAGTGAATCGGGAAAGCCGCCACCGCTCCGTGACATCACGCCGTGGACTCACGCGATGGTGGTGGGAGAAAAGCCTCTGCAGGCTGCAGCACGTCTCCTTCCTCCCCTTCGTTCGCATTTGTCAAAAACAATCTCTCTCGTCTCTGGTTTGACGAAATAATTTTTCTCATCTCGGCGTATGTGGTAAAGAATAACGAGAGTATACAGAGCATCTCCTTTGTAAATCCACTTTTTAATCTTGTTCTTGATACGGTAGAAAAAATAAAACAGATACTCACTCCATTTTAAATTAGAAGGCCGGTCTCACTGGAGATTTCATATATATTAAATAAGTTGACATGATATAGTATAATGAAGAGAGAGAATGAAAATTTCTAATGAGTTTTATAGAGACGAAACTTTTATATTGTTTGCAAGTAATTAACCTTTGGAGCATCTCCTTTGTAAATCCACTTTTTAATCTTGTTCTTGACACGTAGAAGAAAAGAACTCAAATACTCTGTTTTAAATTAAAAGGTCAGTCTTAGTAGAGATTTTATGACCATTGAATAAGCTGACATGGTATAGTTTAAATGAAGAGAGAGAATAAAAAAATCATAGGATGGAGTGAGTTTTACGGAGATGAAACTTTTATATTATTTGCAATACATGAAAGTCTTGAAAATTGGGATATGAAAGTGACGTAAGACATTTTGGCTATCTAGAAACAAAATGTCTTGTTCATCATCTTCTCTATATCAATCGTCTTAGTCATTTGACGCATACTCCCTCCATGGCTTCATCCGCAAAGGGTGTAATTCCATCTTTCTGCCAAATCAATCTATCTCAATTTGACCAAACATATAAAAATAGAGAAATTTTACTCTGGGACACTGGGAATGCCAGTCCACATCGCTAACATCAAGCGTTTTAGACTGGCCAATTATTGTGATGTAAATAATATACTTTACACTGTGGCCCCGTTCACTTGTCTTCAAAATGGTTTGTTCGACTTCTTTTTTCAGCCAGAACAGTGTTTTTCTCTCACAACAATTCAGCCGGAACAGTGTTTTCAGCCAGTTTCAGCCAAGTTTCAGACCAGAGAACGGGGCCTGTATTTATGATACCGACAATTATAACTAGATTTACCATAAAATATATTTTACACTATTAGGAGTTAAATATATTTTACACTATTTGAGATCGCAAATGTTAACAATATTTTCTATAACTTAATCAAATTTAAAAAAAGTTTTACTCAATCCAAATCCAGAATTGCATTTTTTTTTAGAACGTAGGTAGTAGATACTAAGTAATCATACAGGTCCTGGAATTTACTAAAAGTTCGTAATATCCAGCTATTAAGAATGAAGTTAGTAATGTGGACACGTGGTACTTTGTTACATAGGGACATAGGGTGGCTTTTATATTTTAGGCTTGATAATGCAACCTAGGATGCAATTTGACACCTATACGCAATCTACCACTATTACAGTTTGGCCATCACAGTCGGTTCATAACCTCCATCACCACTGGTTTTTTCACTCGGCGGTGAAATGTCGACAATGATAGGCGATTGGCAATACGAGCCGTTGGAGATGGGGGTTTACAGAAACAAAAAAAAGACAAAAGAAAATAGCAAAAAAATTATCTTAATCCTGAGAAGTCTCCACCATCCAGCCGCACAGTAGCACTTTACAGGTCAAAAGATTTTTCATGCAAAATAGAGACCAGTGTACCCGTGCGTAGCTCCTCACTTCCAAGTCCAGCTGCCCATTGGTATGTGATGCACCGGTGGTAGAAACAAACACAAACAGGAGAAAAACTTGGGCTCCTGGATCAAAATTCGCCAGCCGCTGCCTTCCCCGAGATGACGGAATGCCTGCCTCCAGACTAGCACACAGAATTGAGACGATCCGAGTCGTAGTAGTGCATGAAGCACAAGAAGAAGAAAACCCATTTTCTTGGTCGCCCCAAAACGGTGGGCCGTCTAGTCTCGTCTACATTCCGGCTGTGAGAGATAATGGGCTTGGGTTTTACCCTCGCTGAACCGGCTACACCGGTGTTCTTGCCTGCCCATGGGCTAAGGATGTTCAGTTCCAGTTCGGCATGGCCATCGTCCGGTCCTCTTTTAAGAATCCCCGCAAATATCTCCATCCCGTCGTCTGAGTCGCGACAGAGCTTTCACCACCCTTTACATGCAAGTGCTGTAGTAGAGTATATGGGCATGACATCCGTTTTTACCGATCCTCAGTCCCTCTCGCGGCCAAATGCAATGCAACCACGACTCGCCATTTTTCACCGTTCAAAGTAGTTAAAGCTCGATCAGGTTGCCTCCCCGGTCAGTCCAATATATCCATCACGCACCCACTAGATAGAAAAGTGACACATGTAATGATGTATTATGCTCGTTCTCTGACGGTCCAGCCCAGGCACATGCCCACATCAGACTCGGCCAGCCGGGCGGCTCAACTGCCCCCACTCGACTCCGTCGGTTGAAAAGAGGAATCCCCTCTTTCCGGAAATCGGTGCAAAAAGGGCCAGGATTCCTTCCTGCTCGACAAGGATGACCAGCGGCTAACAAAAACTCTCTAGAAGGTCAGCGTGCATGCGGCATGCCATACGGATACAAGTATCTACATGCATGTTGACCGTTCATGACAGTGACAGGCAGCGGCGGATCCAGAAAGCTTGATCTTAAGTTTCAGCCCCCTTATACTATAGGACTTTGTGGGGGCTCCACAGAGGATTCCACTGTTCCGGTATGGGGTAGGGGGGCTTGTGCTGATCAACGTCCAATGTCCTCCAAAGTGTTCTTAGCTTGATCAATGTCCAATGTCCTCCAGAGTTTTCTTAGCCTTTTCATTATTAACTGCTGCTGCGCATGGAAAGGAGGGAGACATCAACCCATGCCATGCATATGCTCCTCCAATTGCTAGCTGCTCGATCGTCGCTCGCCGATCCACACGTCGGCAGTTGACAAAAATGTGGTCAGAGGTGGGCCTTGTTTAGATTGCAAATTTTTGCAATCTGGACATTGTAGCACGTTTCGTTTGTATTTGACACACTTTGTCTGATCATGGATTAACTAGGCTCAAAAGATTCGTCTCGTGATTTACAACTAAACTGTGCAATTAGTTTTTTTTTTACCTACATTTAATACTTCATACATGCGTCCAAAAATTGATGTGATGGAGAGAGAGTGAAAAAACTTAAATTTGGAGGTGATCAAACAAGGCCGTGGAGACATTTCCCGCTGGTACGGTCCGAGGCTTTATTTGAACAGTTCGTGACCAACCATGGACGACTGTCGACTCGACTAGTAGCTGCTGCTGCTGCCGCGATGGAGGAAACGATGTGCCAGCGAAACGAAGCATCGGACCACGGACACGGCGGTTGCCGAGGAGAGCGATGGAAACGGAATGTGTCGCGCGCGCGCTGCAGCGCGTCGGGAAGAGATGTGTGTGCAGCAAGCAGAGGCCGGGGTCAGCCTCGTTGGCGTAAGGGCGTGGCTCATGCGTGTGCGCGTACGGAGTACTGATTTGTGGCTCCGTGCTCTCTACTGCCTCCGTGTCCATGGTCGCCAAGCTACAGCTTAGCTGGTTCTCATGTTGCTACCGTGACGGCCTGACCTAGTGATATTTCGAAGAAAATCGTGCACGGACGCGCTGAGGAGGGCCGTAGGTTTTCTTCCTTGCTCGAATGCTTCCTTTCTCATTAAGGCACTCCGCGTGTATATGTATCGGAAAATAATATGTGAAAACTCTTTTTATTTAGAGAGAGTGATGTGTTATTATTGAAGGAGACTCTGTAGCCTTGTGAGATTTTGACAGATCATGAAACGATAATTCGAGCAGCTCATCTAGTGAGTACTACTGCTAGCAATCAAGCTTGACCGGTTGACTGACTTGCCTTTGTATATACAAGTACTCCCTACCTCCCTAAATCGTTTTCTGAGAAACAAATTTGACTAAATATATATTAAAAAATATTAATATTTATGATACATAATTAGTATCGTTAGATAGATATTTGAATCTAGTTTTTTAATAAATTTATTTGAAGATAGAAATTGTCGGTGCACAAAGTGATCAACACGTAAATATTTGTAATTTTGTCGTACATTGTGATCGGATGTGGCCTAGCACTTAATGACACAGGGTTTATACTGGTTCAGGCAACGTTCCCTACGTCCAGTTTGAGTCGGTCGGTGACTTTATTCCTAAGCCCAGGTGCTCGAAGTTTGCTGTAGGGTTACAAACGAGAAGGAGTAAGATGGGGGTGCAAGAGGTCCAGTCGGACTCTGGGCCGAAGGGCCAAGAGAGATGGGAGCTCCTACGTGCGCTAAGTATTTGAGCGTGTGTTCTGTTGAAATCGTTCGAATCGTAGGTTGTTCGAATCGTTCGTGTCTCGATCTTGGTGGTCGAATCGTCCGTCTTTTGGAGAGAGCGCATCCCCTTTTATAGATGAAGGGGATGGCCTTACAAGAGAGAGTGCGAGAGAAAGAGTGTGTATGCTACCTAGTCTTGTTGCCCACGACGTCGGGTACAAGACGGTTTGTCGGCGTCCATAACACTATTGATGTTCAGATGCATGTGGTAGGTTTCATCGTCTTCTTCTGACATGGAAGATGTCGGCGTCTACCATATTGTAGGATAAATGTTGGCGCCCACAACATTGTTCATGTTCTGACATGTCTGGAAGGTTGCGGTGAATCCTTCTGACACGGCCTGACAGTACTGTCTTGCAGGTGCGCAAGGTGCGGCCCATGATATTGCGGTTTGACTGGAGCGCCTTGCCTTACTTGCTCTATCCGTTTCCCGGGTCTCCACCGAACGGGCGTTCCCGGTCAGTTGTTCCCCAGTCGGCTCCGGCCTTATGGCCAGAGAAGAGCTGTAAGCGAAGGTTCGATGTGCTCCCGGTCAGAGAAGCGAGTTGGAGCCGGAGGCGAGCGTCCTCCCTTCTTGGCCAGGCCTTCTGATCGGAGAAGCGGGCCGGAGTAGAAAGCGATGGACGCGAGCGCCGTTCCTCCTTGGCCAGGCCCTCCGGTCGGGGGAGGCGGGCTGCAGTCAAAAGTGAGCGCCAGAGTCAGAGGTGAGCTGGCCAGGCCTTCCAGTCGGAGCGGTGGGCTGGTGTCGGAGGCGAGTTGGCTAGGCCTTCCAGTCGGAGAGGCGGGCTGAAGTCGGAGGCGATGGAAGCGAGCGTTGTTTCCTCCTTGGCCAGGCCTTCCGGTTGGAGAGGCGTGCCGGAGTCAGAAGTGAGTGTCGCTCTTCTTTGGCAAGGCCTTCCGGTCAGAGACCGGATCATCCTTCTAGCCTGTCATTAGGTTTTTGGGCCAGCCCAGGAGTTGCGCATCGTTCACAACGTCGTCTGCTAGGCCGAACTTTTACTGAGAAGCAAATCTATGAGGGATCCTAGGTTTATGAACCCGACAGGAGCCCCCGATCCCCTGGGCGATTCGGGTAGAATTGTCTAGAGGATTTTTGTCTTAACGGTGGATGCGCGCGAGCGCACCAGTGGGTGTAGCCTCCGAGCCCCCAGGTGATTCGGGTAGAATCGTCTGGGGGTTTTTCATCTTGGCAGCGGGGGAATTCTTCATTTTGACAGCAGGTGCGCGCGAGCACACCCGCGGGTGTAGCCCCCGAGCCCTCGGGTGATTCGGGTAGAATCGTCTGGGGGGATTTTTTTTGTCTTGGCAGTGGGGAAATTCTTCATTTTGACAACGAGTGCGCGCGAGCGCACCCGCGGGTGTAGCCCCCGAGCCTACGTTCGACTGGTGAGTCGGTTAGAGGCTGAGCATCTTGGTACTCCTTCTTGGGGCCGCAAACTGTCGTTCAGGGTGTTCGCCCATGTTTGTCCCTCCCGCGACCTACGCGGTCGGTTGATTTCTCGAGTCGGTGTCGGGTGACTTGAGCCCCTAAGCCCCATTAGGCTTGGTAGGGGTTGGTCTATTTCCATGCGTTATCTCACCTACGGTTTCTACAATCATAGGGGCTGAGCTAACGTCGCTTGCCTCGATGGCTCAAGTGACACGCTCAGTGAGCTCGCTAACGGGTATGTCCGAGTAAAATCCGGGTCCGTCGTTCATGACGGGGTCAGCATAGCCCTCGTGTGGCATTCCACTGCTCCTTAACCCACATCTCGAAAGATGCCTAGGTCATTTTGAAGGCCGACCCAGGTGGCCTGCTGGCCTACCCTCGCTAGAGATTCTGTGGGCATGGCTCGAGGTTAGGATCAAACGAGAAGGTTGAGATGACCTTGTCTGCTTCGGAGCAGACTGGGCGAGGGCCGCTAGGGCTCATCTGTGTTTTCTCCCCTAGCTCTGTTTGATGCGAGGCATCCTTGAGCTCTTCACGGGTCGACCTTCGAACCCTAGTCGGCCGTTGCTCATGTTGAATGAGGCAACTACCGTTTTGTGACGCAACACGAAGCGTTGTGATGCATTAGCTGCATATGCAATGCTTTGGATGTATGAGATGAATGAATGAATGTATAAATGAATGTGTGAATACATGTATGAGAATGGATGAATGAATGGCCATGCATAAGAAAAAATAAAGTTAGAGGAATTTGTAGAGTTACCTTAATGACCTGAGTGACAGGCTTGAGGAGTTTTTATCGGATATGTCCAAATGGGGTCTGCGCTCGTCGTTCATGATAGAGTCGGTTGTGGCCCACATAGGGCGTCCCTCTGCTCCTTACCTGTCCCTTGGTGTTTGCCTAAGCCATCTGATCGACTAAGGAAGCCCATTGGTCTCTCTTTGGTAGAGATCCTGTTGTTGGGCTCTTCCAAGTCTTGCTTGGGAAGGCGGAGAGCCACCTGCATGCAGTTGCACCTTATTTCCCACGCTCGGCGTGTGGTAGTGGTGGGCCATGCCCAGGCTACATCCTGTCTAACCAGGCATCGTCTCGTTAGGCAGGGCATATCCCATCTGTCAGGACGCGTCCCGTCGCATCCCATTCGTATTGAATGGGGGAAGGGAGAGGGTTTTTTGCCCCAATCCTTCGCCTTTCCCCAACTGCTATGCCTCCTCTTTAAATAGGAGAAGGGAGAGGGCTTTCATCCCGTTCCTTCATCTATTCCCCATCTGCCACCTCTCCTCTTTCTTCCTTCTCGCCAAGAGCATTCGTGTGCCACGGTGGTTCCTAGGAAAAAAAGGAGAGCGAGGGAGAGGAGAAACTCACAGATCTGTTTGTGAATCTAGAGTGCATGTCGAGCTAGAGGTCATCTTGTGTGAGCAAGTCAGTCCTGGCCGCCTTCGCCGAGAAGGGGGTGCTGCTGCTGAAGGAGGTGGCGCACTAGAGGGCTCCTGTGGGGAAGGATTTCCCGTGACCTCGGGCCGGTGAGGTTGTCTCCTTCCTCACCTTCCATGAGCGCGGGTTAGGATACCCCGCGTACTGGTTTCTGCATGGGCTCCTTAATGAGTGGGGCCTAGAGCTACAGCACCTCAACCCGACTGGGGTGTTGCACATCGCTGGCTTCATCACCATCTGCTAGGCCTTCCTCGGGATGGAGCCGCATGTGGACTTCTTTTGGTGGATTTTCTCTAGGCAAGCCTTGTCGGAGGGGAAGCCACTCAGGATTGTGCCGGTGGGGGCTTCGCACTATAGAAGAAGCTGAGTGCGTCGGGCGCCTACCCCATGTATACCCATTGCGACTCCAATCGGGGGTAGCATGGGGAGTGGTTTTGCATCAGGAACCTAACGGAGATGCCGTTCCCACCGTTCACCGGATGGAGACTGGAGAGGCGGGATAGCTGGTCGTGGGGGCCCTCTAGTCAGCAAAACAAGTTGGAGGTAATTGGGGTGGAGCTCCAGAAGCTGGTGCAGCAGGGCCTTGATGGGTTGTGGATGTTCCACGCCTTCTTCTGACGTCGGGTCACCCCATTGGCAGAGAGGGCACGGCCGATGTGGATGTACATCGGCCCGATGGACCCCGACCACGCGTCATCGAAGGAGTTGGCGAAGGATGAAGTCTGGAGCCGACTCAATCGGGTGCTGTAGCTGAGGGCCAGAGAGATCCTCAAAGGGAAGCCCGGACCTCTTCATGCTTTGAAGCTATCCAACCTGGTTCGTTCTCCTCTCCTTATTTTGTGTCCCTTTCAATCCTGCTCTACTGTAATCTTGACTTTGGGTCATCCATTTTGTAGGGACTCAAACGTTACAAGTCCCAGCCGCATCTTCCGAAGGGGCCAGAGGGCATGGCTCGGCAAGCCACCCTGAAGGAGGCAACGGATGCTAAGAAGAAGAAGAGAGCTGAGAAGGCTCAGAGGAAGCACAGAAGGGAGATGGAGATCGCCCGGTGTGTCCGAGCAGGCGAAAGTAGGAGCGATGTGGAGGTGGAGCTCGAGTCAGAGGACCCCATGGAGGTAGGGGATGACACAAGCTCTTCCGAGGATGGTGGAGGCCGAAGCATCGTCGTGACTTTAGCAGAGCATCGTGAGCCTATGGCTACATCTGCCAGCGGTTGGCGGGACGCAGAGAGGCATGGCGACGTTCCTGCACCAAGGAAGTGCACCATGAGCTCAGATGTCGTTGGCGAGCGGGAGGCGAAGCAGTCGCGGTCGCTGTGCCCTTCGGAGGTGTCGTCGGCCTTGTCCCCACCTGCTCCGAGCGCAGCGAGGTAGGCCGGTCAGTCGGAGGAGCGGGCTCGCACCCATGCATCATCGAGGTCGGCGCCGGCGCACGACTCATAATGGGGGGACGCCCCGCCAGCTGCTTTAGCCGGCGCGCCTTGAATCGGCGGTCGCGGCAACTCACGGGTCGATCGGAAGCCAGCCGAGTCGACTCCCACCTAGTCAAGGTGAGGGGGCGTGGCTCATGACCTACGAGCAGTCCTCGTCTAGCGAGCCTATTGCCAGTGGGTCAGGGTTTTAGAGCCCTACCGCTTGCGTCCCGGTAGGCTTTTTCTGTTTCTTTTTCGATCTCAAAGTTGAGTCTTTGGGGTGCGATTGACCTGTATTTTTTTACAGTGGCCAGATACTGACGGGGTTGAGCATCACCCCACCTCCTATGCGGGAGGAGTGGAGGCCCACCTTGCAGCGCGTCATGATGAGCGGTGGTGAGAGTAGGGTGGTGGCGGGGCATCCTTCCTCTCTGGGGTGGTGCCTTCCTGGCTAGTCGCAAGTATGGAGGTGGTGGCAGCGGAGGTGATGGTGGCGATCCCAGTGCTGATGGTGGAGGTTGGGTTGGAGGTGACCCTTGTGGCCCCTCCCTATCAGTCATGGCAGAAGAGAGGAGGGAGACCGGGCTCCCTACCTCGCCTAGCGGAGGGACGCACGGCTCGCCCTCCTGGTCAGAGTTGTTGGCATCGAGAGGCGACGCGGCCGAGCCAGAGGTGGAACAACCACTAGTGGGCCACAAGGTCGAGGAGGTGGAGATCCCCTACCCTAGCGAGGGTGGCACCAGGGTGGAGCCACTGGCCATCCTGCCATCGTAGGAGCTAGCGGTGGTCCGGTCGTTGGTCGGGCCTTCTAGCGGGTTGGGGGCGACCACCGACCTGGTGTGGCTCTACCCCGGTGACTAGTGGAAGGTTTGATTCATCCTTTGAGATGAGCAGGAGGTGCAACTCTGGGATGTTCTTAGGGGGAGAGGACTCGCCATGGAGTTCGATCTCACCCAAACTAGGGTGAAGCTCGAGGAGGCCTTGGAGCGGGTCAAGTCCGTCCAGTAGGCGGTTACTGTTGACCTGCCCCATGTCGTAGAGGTTGGTTTTCTGCCTTCATCCTTGACTCCTTGGTCTTCCACTAGTTATCTCAGCATGTTTGCCTCTTGTTTTGTAGGGTTTGGAGGAGAAGTCGAGCCGTAAGTCTCGTTTCCTCCGAGAAAAGGATGCTCGGGAGGCCACGATGTCGCGATGGGTCGCTGAGCTTGCGCTCAAGCTAGAGTTTGCCTGTTGTGAGTCTCAAGGATGGGTGGCCGAGGCGAAGGAGGCATGGGCGACAGAGCTGCTCGTGGTGGAGCGGGCGACCGTCGCTGAGCGGGGACTTAAGGCGGCGAAGGTCCATTAGGAGGAGACCGAGGCGGTGGTCTAGAAGACTTTGGTGGAAACCGAGGCAGTGCTCCAGAGTTCCCTAGAGACCCTAGAGTCAGAGCGGAAGGCTCAGTCGAAGGTCGACCAGGAAGTGCTCGCGCTCCAGGGCCGGGTGCTTAGGACAGAGGAGTTGAACGCCCAGTTGCGCGAGCAGGTGACTCAGTAGGAGGAAGGACTCTTCATCCTCAAGACCACCCGCCTCAGTATGTACCTATTCTGCTTCTATTTTGATGTCTTGGTTTTTTCCTTTACCTTGCTTCTAAGCTTGTCATCCTTCTTCCAGAGCAGGGTGGAAAGGTTGGGTCGCTGGAGTAGGACCTGGAGACACCTAAGGTGATGATTGGTCAGAGCACGGAGGCGCTGGCCAAGTCCCTTGAAGAGCAACGTGCTCTCGAGGGAGAACTTGACCAGATGTGCAATGTTGCCCAGGTTGTCGTCTTAGAGGTCTTCAGTTTGGAGCCAAGCACCAGCACGCCCACCATCCGACTGGCAGAGGTCCCGGATGAGGTTCAGGCCCTCATCTCTGACGGGATGTTCTACGAGACATCGAGGGTGCTGACTTCAGTGGCGACACACCACCCAGATCTAGACTTCGCCACCATCTGTAGTGGGTACGCCAATGGCTGGAGCCCGAACGCCATCCATGCGCTCGGGGAGAGCTTGCTGCCATGCGCACAGATGGTGGCAGAGCAAGTATCCGCGCAATGGGTGATGGAGGCTCACCGTGTGAACATAGCTAAAGGCGCATGCCAGGAGGATGTCACCCAGCCTACGGATGGAGTGGGGCCCATGTTGGAAGCGAACATTGTCTCGCCGTTGACTGAATCGAACATCACCCGTCGAAGGGCGAGCAGCCTTTATCTTCGCCAATCGCACCGTCAGCCGATGCCATCAGGCGGCCACAGTAGAAATTAGGGTAGAAGTGCTTAGCATATGTACAGGATAAGTTCATGGGGGAGCCCCCATGTGAATATTTTGTGTATATGAATACAACAATTTTCGTTTTGTGATGAATCACTTTGTTCGGGGAAGCTTGTCCCGTCTGTTCCTTATGTTTACCCTAGCATAACTTTGTTTTTATTCTTTCTTTTTCATACCTACCTGTTCGTCTCATAGGCTACAACCTTAAGAGCCTAGGCATGGCCCGCGAGGCTCAGCTGCTCGTAACCATAGGTAGTGGCGGGGTGTGATCGGTCGGAATGTTTAAAGCAAAGTCACGTAAGGTAATTAAAGGAAAGGACTACCCTTTCGTTCAGGTAAAAAAGCATTTACCATATGATAGTAGAAAAGAGAGGTGGTATTGCACCCCCATGGAGCCCCCGAGTGACCCGGGCCAAAAGTGTTCGGACCGGGGTGCTTTGTAGGAGCAAATGTTTGAATGAAAGAAAATAGTAAGACCAAATTTTTATGGGAAGAAATGGCGTAACTGTTCGATGTTCCGGGTGTTGGTGAGAACGTCGCTGTTGTCGTCCTTCAGTCGGTAGGTGCCTGGTTAGATCACTTCAATCATCATATAGGGTCCTTCCTAAGGCGGAGAGAGTTTGTATTTCTCCTTGGTTGATTGGGTCCTTCAAAGCATGAGGTCTCTGACCTCGAGGATCCTTCCTCTAATTTTCCTCTCATGGTACCTATAGAGAGTCTGCTGGTAGCGAGCGGAGTAGATGATGGTCGTCTTGCGGGCCTCCTTGAGTAGGTCTACCATGTCTTGTTGAGCCTCCGTGGCTTGGTCGCAGTCAAAGGCCTTCACTCTTGGGGCGCCGTGGTCGAGGTTGGAGGGCAGCACTGCTTTAGCTCCATAGGCCAAGAACAAGGGTGTGAACCATGTGGATTGGTTTGGGTCGTTCTTAGGCTCTAGAGGATTGCTAGGACCTCTACAACCCATCGCCCAACGTACTTGTTGAGTCGGTCGAAGATGCGTGGCTTAAGTCCTTGGAGAACCATGCCGTTGGCACGCTCAACTTGACTGTTTGTACGAGGATGTCTAACCAAAGCCCAGTCGATCCTGATGTCATATCCATTACAGAAGTCCAGGAACTTCTTTCCAGTGAAGTTAGTTCCATGGTCAGTGATGATACAGTTAGGAACACCGAACCGGTAGATGATGTCGAGGAAGAATTTGATCGCCTCTTCCGAGCGGATGTTGGTGATAGGCTTAGCCTCTATCCACTTGGTAAATTTGTCGACTGCTATGAGTAGGTGAGTGAAGCCGTCTGGGCCCTTTTTGAGGGGTCCTACCATGTCGAGACCCCAGACCATGAATGGCCAGGTAATGGGGATGGTCTGAAGCTCCTGTGCTGACAAGTGCATTTGTCGAGTGTAGAACTGGCATCCCTCACACCTGTGGACGACCTCCTCTGCATCTCATAGCGTGGTGGGCCAGTAAAACCTTCATAAAAGGCTTTTTCGACCTGCAACCTTGGGGCCACATGATATTCGTAGATTCCGGCATGGACCTCGAGGAGGAGCTATTTCCCTTGGTCGCTGGGGACGCACTTCATGAGCATTCCGATGGACTTCATTTGTAGAGTTTGTTACCAATCACGACGAATGTCTTGGTGCATCGAGCGATCCGTCGTGCTTCAGTACTTTCGAGTGGAAGAACCTCCTCAAGGAGGTAGGCGAGTAGCGGCGCTCGCTAGTCTGCTCGGTCGAGTGCCACCACGGTGATGTCGGTGGGCGATGCCGTCATGGAGGTACCGGGGTTGGAGCCCCCGAGCGCTGGGTCAACATCGGGGGGTGTCTAGATCGGACCTTCCAGGATGCGGTCAGATGGTTCATGAAGGTCATTTATGAAGACCCCATTCAGAGACGGAACCCACCTAGCGGCCAATTTTACGAGAAAATCGGCGGCATCGTTGTCCTTTTAGAGGACATGGTCTAGCTCGATCCCCTGGAATTTGTCCTCGAGCTTGCACACCTCCTGGTAGTATGCTTTCATGAGGGGGCTTTTGCATGAGGACTCCTTCATGACCTGGTCGACGACTAGCTCTTAGTCACCGCAAACGTAGAGTCATGTAGCGTCGAGCTCAATGGCAATGCGTAGTCCGCTGATGAGGGCCTTGTATTTCACGGTGTTGTTTGAGGCTAAAAAGTGGAGGTGGATTGCATAGTGGAGCCTACTCCTGTCTAGAGAGATCAGAACCACTCCAACCCCCAAGCCGAGAGCCATTACGGATCCATCGAAGTACATCGTCCAGTACTCGTGGGTGACGTCCGGGTTTGGAAGCTAGACCTCCATCCATTCGGCGACAAAGTTCACGAGGGCCTGAGATTTAATAGCAGTATGGGGAATGTACCTGATGTCGTGGCCCATTAGTTTGAGTGCCCACTTGCATATTCGCCCTGCAGTGTCGCGGTTGCAAATGATGTCTCCGAGCGGTTATGAAGTGATGTCCGAGACTTCATGGTCGATGAAGTAGTGCAGGAGCTTTCGGGTTGCCATCAGCATGGCGTATAGGAGTTATTGCACCTGGGGGGTACCGGATCTTGGGGTCGGTGAGTACCTCCCCGATGAAGTATATGGGTTGTTGGACCTTAAGGTGGTGTCCTGGCTCTCCCTTTCAATGACTAGGGTGGCGCTTACCACGTGGTTGCTTGCGGCGACATAGAGGAGGAAGGGTTCTCCCCATTCAGGAGCAACGAGGATTGGGGTTGACGTCAGAGACACTTTGAGGCTCTCCAAAGCCTGTTGTGCTTCCTCAGTCCAGACGAAAGCATCAGTCTTTTTGAGAAGCTTATAGAGCGGCATCCCCTATTCACCGAGCTGGGAGATGAATCATCTCAGGGTGGCCAAATAGCCGGTGAGCCTTTGTATGCCCTTGACGTTGCGTATAGGGCCTATGTTGGAGATGGCCATGATTTTTTTGGGGTTGGCTTCGATGCTGCATTTGGACATGATGTATCCGAGTAGCTTTCCCTTCGGAACCTCGAAAACACATTTTTCGGGATTCAATTTGATGTTGAACATTCAGAGGTTCATGAATGTTGCGGCTAAGTTTGCGATCAGGTCACAAGCTTGAGCCGTTTTGACCACTATGTCATCAACATAGACGACGATTGTTGGTTTCGGCCGCTCGACTTAGTCAGGCTGATCGAGCGGGTCTATTTGATCGGTGAAGCATTGCTGCATGCACCTTTGGTATGTGGCGCCAGCATTCTTCAAACTGAAAGGCATGGTTACGTAACAGTACGAACCATATGGGGTGATAAATGAAGTCGTGAGCTGGTCGGACTCTTTCACCATGATTTGGTGATAGCCTGAGTAGGCATCCAGAAAAGAGAGGATTTTGCAACCTGAGGTGGAGTCGACTATCTGGTCTATGCGTGGTAAAGGAAAATGGTCCTTTAGACACGCCTTATTTAGGCCAGTATAATCAACGTACATTCTCCATTTCCTAGTCTTCTTTTTAACAAGAATAGGATTGGCAAGCCACTCGAAGTGGTATACCTCTTTGATGAATCCGACTGCTAGGAGTTTGGCGACTTCCTCGCCTATGGCCCTGCACCTCTCGTCGTCAAAGCGACGTAGGCGTTGCTTGGCAGGCTTCAAGCCTAGGACGAGGCGTAGTGCGTGCTCAGTGACCTCCCATGGTATGCCTGGCATGTCGGAAGGTTTCCATGCGAAGACATCATGATCGGCGCATAGAAAGTCGACGAGCTCGCATTCCTATTTGGTCGGGAGCTAGGTCCTGATCCGCACCATCTTGGTTGAGTCAGTGGGGTCGATCCACACTACCTTGGTCTCCTCAAGTGGGTGGAAGGTAGTCAAGGAGGTTGGCTTGTTGCAGTCCAGGACTGCTGGGGTCGACAACTCCCCGAGCCACGGGAGCTCAAAAGAGTTGATGATGGCAGTGGCGAGCTCATAATGCTCGTGGTCGCACATGAAGGCGTGCAAAAAAGTGTTACCTATAGTGATGACGGCGTTCGGTCCCGGCATCTTCAACCTTAGGTAGGTGTAGTTGGGGACCACCATGAACTTGGCATAGCATGGCCGCCCCAAGATGGCGTGGTAAGACCCCAGGAAGTCCACCACCTTGAAGGTAAGCACCTTCGAACGGAAGTTGGCTCAGTCGCCAAACATGACGGGTAGGTCGATCTGCCCGAGCGGGTATGCCTGCGCTCCCGAGATCATGCCGTGAAAGGGAGAGCTCGCCAGATGAAGCTCCGACCAGGGGATGCATATGGCGTCGAGGGTGTCGACATAGAGGATGTTGAGGCCGCTGCCTCCGTCCATCAGCACCTTGGTGAGGCGCTTCTTACGGACGATGGGGTCAATGACGAGCGAGTAGCGACCCGGTCTGGCGACGTGGGAAGGATGGTCGCTCTGATCAAAAGTGATCAGAAATTCTGACCAACAAAGAAAGGAGGGGATGGCCGTCTCGGCGACGCATGCCTCTCTATAGCACACTTTGTGCTGGCACTTGGAGTAGATAGCATCGGATCCCCTGAAGATCATGATGCATTCTTCGGAGTCGGGAAAGCCGTCCCCATCTTTGCCCACCGAGCCTCCTTTCTTGGCCACCTCCTTGCCCTTTCCTTCTTTTGGCCCACCGGCCTATCGAAGGAAGCGCTTGAGGAGCTCACAGTCCTTGTAGAGGTGTTTGACGGGGTAGGCGTGGTTGGTGCAGGGTCTATCCATGAGCTTGTTGAAGTGGTTAGGCAGGCCTTGCTGGGGTTGCTTGCTCGCCTGATCAGCTGTGGCGACCAACGCAGAGTTGGCCGGTCGGGGCTGATCCTTCTTGTTCTTTTTTCCCCTCTACGTGGAGGGGCCCTTGTCTTGGTCCTCACGCTTTGCCTTGCCTTTGTCCCAGCCTCCGTTGAAGACTACTCCGACAGCCTCCTCATGGGAGGCATGGTTCATGGTGACGTCGAGTAGGTCACGGGTGATACGGGGCTTTAGGTAGCCAAGCTTGTAGATCAGGGACTCGCATGTTGTCTCGGAGAGGAATACGCTGATGACGTCTGCGTCGACGACATCAGGAAGGGAGTTGCATCGCTTTGAGAACCTACGGATGTAATCCCGTAGGGACTCGCTGGGCTCTTGCTGGCAGCTCTTGAGGTCCCAGGAGTTCCCAGGGCGAACATACGTCCTTTGGAAATTCTTGACAAATATCCTCTTGAGGTTCGCCCAGTCGCGGATGCTGTCGTGCGGAAGGAATTCAAGCCATGCTCGAACATGTTCCCCCACATTGATGGGGAGGTATTGAATGATGAAGTGATCATCATCCACTCCTCTGGCTTGACAGGCGAGCCAAAAGTCTTCGAGCCATATACCAGAGTTTGTCTCCCTGGTATACTTGGCGATGTTGGTAGGCGGTCAGAAGTGCTGTGGGAACGACGCTCTCTAGATGCGTCGGCCAAAGGCCCGTGGTCCCGGACCATCTGGGCTAGGACTTTGGTCGTCGGGTCAACGACCATGCCTGGGGTGCGTCTCACCGGTCCCCTCAATGGTCCAGCCAGAGCCCGTGCTGCCTGCTCTCACCGCCGCCCAATGGACGTCATCGTCATACCAGGCCTGATGCCGGTTGTTGATGATGCTGTGAGCATCTTGGTTGGGCCCGAGGCGATCATGCACAGGTGGCCGATATGGAGCAGGCGTCGAGTCAGGATGTGGCGTAGCTACGACCTCCTATTCCGCGCCCGGTGGCTGTAGCGGCGAGCGGATAGAGCGATGCGTCTAGTGCGTCCTTGCCCCCTGGTGGGGAGAGAGGCAGCGAGTCGGTGTCGCGACGTGGAGCCCTCTGCCTATTGAACGACAGCGGTCTCCACCAGCGCCCGGAGGTTCTGGTGGACCGCCTACTCCTATGGGTCGACAGGCTCGGAAAGGCCACGTAGAAGCATCGCCACCGTGATGATGTTCTGACCAGCCGGAGTGAACTGTGGGGGATCGTTCCCCCCGTCGATGATGTTGCGCTGAACCTGGCGGGCGTGACCCCGGGCGCCACTCGCTGGGTTACACGCACGGGGCACATTGTGGTGTGCTGAGCGCGCTAGCGCAGGTGGCGGCTGGTTCTGCCGCCTTTGTCGTAGCTCCTCGCCGTGCTTCTAGGCACATGCGAGGGCATCCGCGCAAGGGTCCGGAGGGGTGTGGGTCTGAAGAGACTCCACCACCACCAGTGGTTGTCCCAGAGCGTCCACCATAGTGCACTCGCAGGACAAAGGGTGGCTAGGTGCCACGACATCGCCGATACTGGAGCCGTCGCTCTCAACATCGTCATCCATGAGGTCGTGAAAAGTGGCGGGAGCGTAGTCCACCATCCCCTCGAATTCAGATGTGAGAGGTTGCGGCACCAGCGTCTTTCGAAGCCCCCGTGTGTATGCGTCCACGGGGGACTCGAGGCCATAGGGGAACCGGTCGCACGACGGTCGCGGTAGGGACAACGGGGTCCCTCCAGAGAATCGGCGGAAAATAGTAAATAGCGAGTAAATAACAGTACGTACATTACTCACAGTGGGATTTGAGCCTAGCGTAGGCTCGGAGCGAAGCGTAGGCGCCTCGTCGTTGAGGTCATCGGGAGTTTCAGAGCCGACGAAGGGCGCCCCTCCGATGGCGAGCTGGTCAGCGACAAAGTCCAGGCTTCCAAAGAGAAAGGCCTGGGATGGCTCGAAGACGGGCGGAACCCACATCCCAACAGGTGGGAGCATGGAAAACTCTAGTGAGCCGAAGCGAGTCGTATCGCTTGAGCCCGCCATGCCAAAGATGGCGGAAAGGTGGGCCATCTGATGACTAAAAGTGTGAACGTACGACGTCTTCCCCATGGATGGCGCCAACTGTCGGTGCAGAAAGTGACCAACACGTAAATATTTGTAGTTTTTCCGTACGTTGTGATCGGATGTGGCCTAGCACTCAATGACACAGGGTTTATACTTGCTCTGTCCGTTTCTCGGGTCTCCACCGAGCGGGCGTCCCCGGTCGAGAAGAGCTGTAAGCGGAGGTTCGATGTACTACCGGTCGGAGAAGCGAGTTGAAGTCGGAGGCGAGCGATGCCCCTTCTCGGCCAGGCCTTCCGATCGGAGAAGCGGGCCGGAGTCAGAAGCGACGGAAGCGAGCGGCGTTCCTACTTGGCCAGGCCCTTCGGTCGGGGGAGGCGGGCTGGAGTAGGAAGTGAGCATCGGAGTCAGAGGCGAGCTGGCCAGGCCTTCCAGTCGGGCAGCGGGCCGGAGTCGGAGGCGAGCTGGCCAGGCCTTCCAGTCGGAGAGGCGGGCCGGAGTCGGAGGCGACGGAAGCGGGCGACGTTTCCTCCTTGTCCAGGCCTTCCGGTCGGAGAGGCAGGCCGGAGTCGAAAGTGAGCGCCGCTCTTCTTTAACCAAGCCTTCAGGTTGGAGATTGGATCGTCCTTGTGGCCCGTCGTTAGGTTTTTGAACCGGCCTGCTAGGCCGAGCTTTTGCTGGGAAGTAAGTCCATGAGGTATCCCGGGTTTATGAACCCGACAGAAATGATGAATGTATTTTTTATAAATCAAAGTTATCCACGCGCAAATTCCGGCGACCAAGACGGAGGGAGTACTGGGCATCGATCTGGACCGAACCTAATTAAGCTGTCTGTTTCGACTTGCCTCATTGGTCCACATCGGCCGCGCCGGTTACCTAGTTGTTGGGTTATTTTTGCGCGTGATTTGATATATATATAGAGAGAGAGCTGACTTGCTTGTTAATTAAACCATTTGATCTCTGCCGCCTGCTTTTGACCCGTAGAGATGTGATCCACACCAGCAGCTGATTAATTAAGGCGTCGTCTCTCGTCCGGCGTCACGTCATGGCCTCACAAACTCCGGCCCTCTAGTTGAAGCAACGGAACGGACAAAATACTAGCATCGTCTTTCAGATATGCATGCAGTGGATCCGAACCGAACCGAACCGAACCGTGACGAACTCAATCACCACCGCGCGGGCTTCCCTAGATCCGGCCGGCCGTAGTCTACGCGGATATCTCAACAGGAATCTCTATGCGTAGAAATGAGGATTCGATCCTGGAAAGAGGCACCACATTCCACTATTCCACTATTCCACTATTCCATGCTGCTACTGCTGGCCTACTGCGACAGGGCTAGTTCCAGATACGCAGCGTCCGTGATCCATTTTCCATTCACGCTTTCAAGTTTTCAACAGCGACGGGAGACGTACGGTGTGCTAGCTCTATCTGGTCCAACGCACGAGAGTTCATACGCGTGCAAGTGGGCGCTGCATGCTGTCCTGAGCTCCAGAGTCCCAGACCTTTTTGCTGCGCGGGACAGGGACCGCGCCTTGACTAAGAGTGGAAATGCTGCCGGGCCACTAGGCCACCATGATCGATCGATCGCTACAGGCACACCAGTTCGTCATAACGGCTCCGGCTGGCTGGCCCTGGCCGGCCGGTCAATTCGAGTTGCCCGCCTTTGTCCTTTCAATCCCTCGATCACCATCTCTCTCTCTCTCTCTCTCTCTCGAGCGGTCGAGCTCGAGATCCCGCCACTTGACCACCGTCCCGACTTCCCGTCCTGTTCCAACCGTGGCTTCCTGTCTGGTACTCCGTACATAGACATACGTTTGCTCTCGATCGATCGTCCGTGCGCCGGGATGATGATGGCAGACGATGGCGTCATTGTTGCATGGTTGCGCGCGACTTCTACCACACGTGCTGCCAACACAAATATTGATCGACGCTACCGTTGCGCGCCCGTCCAATGTGTCGCTGCCGCGCTGGCATGGCAAGATACGCAGCTTTTATTGCATTTGGTTCCACTTGGCACGCGTATTGGGGGTGGTAGAGTTTTGTTGGAGCTTCCGTCCTGTGCAAAATCATGCACGCGCGCACGTACATATCAGGTATGCATGAAGTATGAACTGCCATGCATGGATCGGAGTCGCCGTTCAAATTAAGCAGAAGACAGTCGTCTTGAGCGAACTCTAACTTCTGACCTCGCATATGCATGTGTGCGGGTGCCGGGACGCCACACGCCAGCAGTAACTACCTCGCAGGTGCCTGTTTAACTAACAACTGATACAGATATGTGGCAAATGGAGACGCAATCTTGGACCAGAAGTATTACTAGTTTAAGTACGTCTATTTTTTTCGGGTACAGAGAGCTTTAATTAAACAAGCGAAAGATTACAATCATCGTACGGACACAGGCGCCTGTTCTCTCCAGTGCCCGTATGAATATTTCGCCTCCATTTGGATCAACTAGTTAGGCCAGTCTCAGTGATGTTTTATCAACTTGTTACGCGCAATATAAATTTATATAATAAAATAATAACATTTATGATATACCAACTAAGTATCATTAGATTCTTTATTAATTATATTTTTATAATATACCTGTCGGTGTTTCTTGAACCGGACTAATAAATTTATACGATTGCTGCGCTGCTCTAGGAAGACGATAGTAGCATCCAATAGACACGAGGATTTATACTGGTTCAGACCGGGGCCCCACGTTCAGTCTCAGAGAAGATCGAGTGTGTGTTCCTCGCTTGAATGCTCTGAATTTCTTACAATGAAGAGTGCAAGAATGGTGAAATATATGGTAGAACCTATGCTAGATGAGGGGCAGCCCGAAGAGAAGCTCCAAGAGCCCTACTGCTATGGATGGAATGGTAGAGGCTGGAGAATGTGAAGATGTTCTGAGATGGGAGCCCTGGCCGCCCTTATATAGAGTTCGGGGCCGGGGCTCGTTACAAAGAGAAGGTTCCTCCAACCGAAGGATCGAGAGCCTGAGGGAGGTCCTAGCTAACTTGGCTTGCAAGCTACGCCGTCTTCTGGTGTCTGTCCGGGCGTGGCCGTCGTCATGGTCTTATGGCCTCGTTGCTGCAGAGCGAGACGTGGTGCTACCGTGCTGACCGTGGCAGGCACTGTAGGCACATCGGTGGTTCGTCAGCTATCCTGTGCAACGCGGCATCCATCATGGTATTTGTCGTCATCTCCAGGTTTCTCAGGGCATCGTACCCGTACTAGGTGGCCGCCCTAGGTCGTTGTTCATCTGGTCGCTCCGTGGGGCTGAGGGACACGACCCTGATCATTGAGGTCGGGCACTCCGCCAGCCAGGAAGGTCTCTAAGTCGAGACCCCTGTCATGGATCCCATCCCATAGTGGGTAGGACCGTATACCCGCCTGGTTGGGTCATACCCAGTCGGTGGTCATCGTACCCGTTGTTACCGCCTCGAGGTGGTGTTGTCTTGTCCGTGCAGCGTGGCATAGGATTGGCGTCTGATCGGGCTGAGGTGACTACTGTCACCTTGGTCCTTACGGGGTCAGTGCGGCGTGCTTGCCCCTATCAGGGTAGGCTCGCTTGGCAAGGTGCGACCTCTTTCTATCTCTTCCGGTGGTCGTGGCGGAGAGAGGTCATACGTCTTGAGAGCGTGGTGAGACCGAGGCAAGTGGAAGGGGTCGTGGATGACCCTGACCTTGGTGCCTGGCCTGACCTATTTGGCTTTTGTTGGGCCTCGGTCATTTGGGCCTTTGTTTGTTGTTGCATTATGAGTTATGCGGCCCGCCATCTAATCGATGCCTTGAGATACCCCAGGGTTATAACCCTGATAGTAGCCCCCGAGCGTTTTTGCGATCATGAAATGATCGTTAAAGCGCTGGTATGTGCGTACTCACGGTCGTAGCTCATTCAGGCTCCATTGCTCGGCTCCTTGCTAGTTCGTGTATTCAATGCGGCGAGCGTCCATCATGTTTTGCTTTGTCAGGGCGTCCCGATGATGCGGTACTCGACTATCGTGTCTGTGGGTTGTGCATCGAGGCTTGCGTTCTAGGCGAGATCGAGTGGTTTCATCGACGCTGTACTAGCCCTACTTTCGTGCCTCCTATTGCTCGCCACGTGGTGAGGGAGATCTCACCGTAGGAAGATCTCAATTTTTCCCAATCTTCCATGCTTCCTATTGCTCGCCACGTGGCGAGGGAGACCCATGCTATTTAATCCGCCCTTGGGCTTATAAGTGAGGGCCTTCCTCCGTCCGAGCTACCTCTAGCACCAAGATTCCTTTGGCCCCTTCGAGGGGCTGAGCTCCGATGGGGGAGTGAGAAAGGTCTTTGAAGGGAACCGTGTGGTTCTTGGGCATGCGTCCTGCTGGAGACCATTCGTGGTGGCCAGAGGCTATCATTGCCAGTTCCAACAGCCGATGCTAGAAGGGATTTTGCGAGTTAGAGGGCGAGAGGCAGTATGGCCATTGTGTCGGGTTATACACGACATCGGTGTGCCATGTCGTTGCCATTTCTCACTCCGAGCCTAGGTGGCTCATGTGTTTGAAATAGGCAACGACTGGTGTCGCTCCTGGCTCCCCTTGGAATCCTATGCGTTGGTCGTTAGCTCGCCCGGACTATCGGTAGGATAGGAGGAGGATGAAGCAGTGCTTCCCCTCGCTCCACCCCCGTTAGACAGGGTAGGATGGGGACGCGGCCGTACTGTTGTTGCTGTCGGCCGCCCCTTCCTCTAAAGCCAAAGGAGTTGCGGTGGCACTCCTACGCGTTGCTCCTCAGAGGCACGATGTCATCCTTGGCGGTGCTTGGCCCTAGGTTGTCAATTGGCATCACCATCGTGGTGACACCTTTCATTGATGTTTTAGCGGCGTGGCTGCTTTTGTTCTGGATGGAGGAATTTCCCTCTGATGCCTTTCGTAGCCTACGTCATGAGCCCCCGAGCCATGGGTTTGGGGTCATCCCTTTGACCTCGGCTCATTTGGAGAGGCTATTTTATCCCAGTGTTTTAGGGGATCATTCCCCCGACCTCTTTCTGCACAGTCATGAGGTTTCTTACGGTCGTGCATCGGTTCGTAGGTTGTAACACCCTCGATGTTACGCCCTAAACCAACTACTAAATCATGTCATGAATATCGTGTTTATGTAATAATGCATGCGATAGAAGGTGAAGATAAATTTGTTGTAGCTTAAAATAATCAATAAAAATGTTAAAACAATGTTGATGCAATAGCTCATGTATATCAAGTAGGGTTTAAAACCAATTTTTATTAAGCAAAAATACTATAGAACATGTGTGTGATACTTAAATAAAATTGGAAGTGCAAACTTTGTAGATGACAATGAAATACTTGCTGTTGAAAAATAATATTGCTTAGTAATATTTTCAATAGCTTAGAAATGTAATTTAAAATAGAGTTCAGCTCAAAAGACTTAGAAAATTTCAAGCTTGTGTAGAGCTGGACATTGCTAAGTTTAGCAATTTATTTAGAGAGATTGGGTTAGAGGATGATGCGGTGTTTTAGCTTGGCTGAGCAGCCTCATGTATCAGTTTGATCATGGTGAAATAGGTTTCAGTTTAGAGGCAATGGTTTAGTGGTAGTCGCTGCTTTAAAATTCATGCACAACACGTTCTTGGGCTAGCCCTCTGGGCTAGGTGCGGTCAACAGGCCATGAGGGCGCACCATCATGGTGTTGGCGCGCTCTACGTGTGGACGCACGCTGCCGTGCTTGGCCGGCCTAGTCGCTCGCGCCATGGCGTTGGCTGACTCCGGCCAGGCTGACCGCCGCCGCTGCTGCCACGCTAAAAGCTCTAGTTTGATTTTAGATAATTGATGAAACCCTAAGTGCTAACCTAGTTTATCAAAGTGATCATGAAATAGGTAGCGCTACTCCAAGTGATGAAGCAATGACGAATATCATGACAATGGTGATGGCATGGTTATGATCAAAGGCTTGAACTTGGAAAAGAAGAAAGAGAAAAACAAAAGGCTCAAGGCAAAGGTATAAAAGGTAGGAACTATTTTTGTTTTAGTGATCAAGACACTTAGTGAGTGTGATCACATTTAGGATAGATAGCCATACTATTAAGAGGAGTGAAACTCATATCGAAATGCGGTTATCAAAATGCCACTAGATACTCTAATCATTGCACATGAATTTAGGATCTAGTGAATGCTAACACCCTTGAAAATATTTGTGAAAATATGCTAACACATGTGCACAAGGTGATACACCTGGTGGTTGGCACATTTGAGCAAGGGTGAAGGAGATAGAGATGAAAGAGGGTTAGTCTCGCTGTTTTACAACTGACCGGACGCTGGTCTCAGGGGAACCGGTGCGTCCGGTTAGGAGTGGCAGTGATAACCTAGCGTCGATCATGTGATCGAACGCTGAGCCTCTGACTGACCGAACACTAGAAGGCAGTGTCTGGTCAGAGCTGACGTAGCTACATAGAAGTCAGGGTAACTGACTGGACGCCGGCTGTGTCTGGTCAAGTGCGATCGGACATGTCCGGTCGAAGAAATATGTCTCTTGGAGCTTAGTGGAAATGACCGGACGTTGGGAGTCTAGCGTCCGGTCACTTGTGCCAGAGCCTCCGGTCATGTCATGACCGTTAAGATCTGATGACTCCTGTTGAACGCAGGATGACACGTGGCTGGCATCGAGCGACCGGATGATGGGTCCAGCGTCCGGTCAATATGACCAGAGCGTCCGGTCACCCCGATCAGTGCCCAGTGAAGGGGTACAACGGCTCTATTTCATGAGGGCTTCTATTTAAACCCCATGGTCGGCTCAAGCTCACTCTCTTGCACATTTTCATTAACATAGCAACCTTGTGAGCTTAGCAAAAGCCCTCCCACTCATCTCCATCATTGATCTATCATTTTTGTGAGATTGGGAGAGAATCCAAGTGCATTGCTTGAGTGATTGCATCTAGGGGCACTTGGTATCATGTTTCGCTATAGGATTTCGCTTGTTGCTCTTGGTGGTTGCCACCACCTAGACGGCTTGGTGCAGCGGTGGAGGATTAGCATGAGCCGGTGATTGTTCGTGGCCATCTTCGGTGATTGTGAGGGGATTTGTACCTTCCCCGGTGGAGCGCCGAAAGGTAACTCTAGTGGATTGCTCGTGTCATTGAGTTACCTCACTTGTGGGTAGGTTCTTGCGGTGTCCAATCGTGTGGACGAGGTTTGTGCAACACCTCTTAGCCACCGAACCACCAAGTGTTGGTCGACACAACGGGGACGTAGCGTGTTGGCAAGCACGTGAACCTTGGAAGAAAATCGGTTGTCTCTTGCCATTTGGCATTCTCTCGGTGATTGATTTCAACTTCATCTTGCGATTGGTTCATCCCTCTACACGGCGGTATAATCACCCTACTCACTCTTTTATATTCTTGCAAACTAGTTGTGGCAAGCTCTTTAGTGTAATTAGAGTTGAGAGCTTGATTTGTTATTTAAGTTCATCTTGTGGAGCTCCTTAGTGTAGTAAGATTGAGAGCTCTTAGTGAGTAGTTCCATAGCAAGTTGTGTGTCTAGTAATCATTGCAACTAGAATTGTTGGATAGGTGGCTTGCAACCCTCGTAGAGCTAGAGCAAGTATGCATTTCGATATTTGTCTTACTAATCAAATTGCTCTAGTTGATTTGTAGAACTTTAAATAGGCTATTCACCCCCCCCTCTAGCCATATTAAGACCTTTCACACACTATAGCGCTCTGTGCCGCTATCGCTATCACCACTGTGGTGATGCTGCGCTGCTCTCTCTCTCCCTCTCCCTCCCTTCACCGTAGCCTGCACTGTTCGCTATGTGCATCGCTATGCTGCCATGCCACAACCTCAGGGCTATGCCACTGGTGCTGCTGCTACCTCCATGCCGCATCGATGCCGCCACCGCTACCATGGCATCACCATGCTACATGTCTGCCGCTACATCACGCTACGTCGTTGGCCCGCTTTGATGCTGTGCGCACGAGGCCGTGTTGCCATCGCCTTGCCATTTATGGCACTACAGCGCGGGGGCCACCGGCTATGTGCCAGGCTAGGCTTGGCCCCCACTGCTCTACGTTGTGTGCACGTACTGCCAAGCCACGCATAGGAGCGCACTCCACCTTCTCTATCACCTTGCCTCACCCTGTAGCATGCGTTCACAACCGCTCACCTCACCCACCTTGCTCCGGCTCGTACCACCCCCCGACGCATCGTGATGCCGCTCTACCGCATACACATGACAGCGTAGGCACTCCTAAAGGCTCCACCCGAGCATTAACCATGCAACCCCTACCCTCACACATGAGGTTGTGTCCTCAAAGTGCCATGCCTTGTCGTGTCTTGGCCGGTCCATGTTAAGTCGAGGCCGCTGTCCAACGTAGCAGCAGCAGCACACCATTTCTTCCTTTCAAATTCACCAGCTCGGGCTTCGTAGTGCAATTCCCCACACTAGTGGGTGGCATGGGTAGTCAGCTATGTGCCCTGTTCTCCTCAAGCCTGGACGGTCACTACCGACCGACAATTTGGCATTTTGCTCACCGCCGGCCATGGGTGCCGCTGAATCAGTAGGTTGGGAGGTAAGGCAGGTAGGAGTGGTAGCAGTTCGATTGCTCATAACCTTGCACTCGCCTTGACTCCCTCTATCTGGTGCTTGCACTGTTTTGGTTAGGAAACTCGTCAGCGACGTGGTGACGCGCTGATGTCCATCGTAGAGTGCCGCTGCCCCACTCGGTCGCGCGTGGCTAGACCGCCATGGAGCTTCCTAGCTTCAACCGTTAGTAGTTCGTACACCATGGTGAGCTACGGATGCTTCTCCACCAATCTCTACCTTGTCGTGAGGGGCGTAGGCTCACTGAAATTGTCCGCACCACCACCGCGGATAGCTGCTCACAGCTACAGCCCATGGTAGTGCGCCTCCAAGTCCATAACCGTCACCCATCCTTGCGCGTTTAGCTGTAGATGGTGGTCGGCCTCTTACTTCTGTCGCAGCAGGCCTAGTGTGCCCGGCATAACCGCCGTTGCCCACCGGTGTGCCGTGCCGTCACATTGCGGGTGCGCCGAGGACCACCCATTGCAAAGGCAACACATTCCATGGTCTTTAATGCAAAGCATGTGTCTGTAATAGTGTTATGTTGCTCTGCGTGATTATTCAAAAACCTGAGCCCTCTTTGCAAAACGTGAGCGCGCGCGGGAGCCCCTGGCCATGGGCCGTTGCTGGGTCACCACGACACATGCACAGTTGCGGCACGTTGGGCTACCGGGCCAAAATGGTCGCTACCAGCCCTTTCCTTTTCTAAGCATTTTTTGATTTAGCTTCTATGGTAAATTTGTAAATTCAATATAAAATTGTGTAATTAACCAAAAATTATGAAATAAATTTGTTAGGTTCCTAAAATTGTGAACTATCTACTAGTATATTGGTTCACATAGTTTTATAATATTTCTAGGAGTATCTAATTAATTTATGATGCTAATATTATAGAGATAAACTTGAGAAATTTTTTTGATG